>NC_138205.1:25683017-25823017 GCF_964194415.1 Vipera berus | reverse complement strand
AATTTTCAATAGTTCAGAATCTCTGAAATCAAACACATAAGAACATTGCTGTAGCAGCATGCCTATATTATATGCATAGTGATTTCAACTATTTTTTTTTATTCATTTGTGAACAGAACTCCATCTTCATATAAAAATGTATGTTTCATATTGTATAAGTATACTTACTTAGTATACTTACATTTGACTAAATATTTAGAATGTATTTATTCTCTATTTATCTCCTATCTACCTTTGAATAAAAGTAGGTGATTGCAGCCTTTTGTAGTATTATAGTATATAAAAATGTAGAATTGAAATATAGAAATAACTTTTATTAAAGGTCCTTGGTGTTCTCTGAGTTTGGTTGTTTTCTTGCAGATGTTTCATTATCCAAATTATGTACACTGGTAGTGCTAACGCTACTGATCATCTTATCTAGTTTGGTAATGAAACATCTGCAAGAAAACAACCAAGCTCAGAGAGCACCAAGAATCCCTCATTTCAATCCTGAGCTACAAATATTTCCCCTTATTGATAACTTTTATTTCTCTGTATATTCTGTAGGTGCTCTTCTCATAGGCCTAGTCAAGTCATGGCACAAACAAATATAATTAATAATAATAATAATAATAATAATAATAATAATAATAATAATAATAATAATAATAATAATAATAATAATAATAAACCTTTATTGTCAAAGTACAACATGTGTACATTGAGATTAGCTGAGTCTCCCCCCATGCTCTCTCCCCCCAACACACAGTGACAACAAACCCTCCATCCCACCACACTATGTGAACCAACTACACCACACACCGGCCTCCCAAGTCAATTCTGCATAAGATTATGTCCCATTTAAAAGCCTAACAGCCCACGGATAAAAGCTATTTTTCAGCCTGTTGGTACGGCTAGCTATATTCCTATATCTCCTACCGGATGGTAGGAGAGTAAAGAGATACCGTCCAGGGTGTGAGTCATATGTGTGAGGAAAAGCAAAAAAGTTTGAATAGGCTAGCTGTGCAAAAGTTTTTATGAACTAAAGTGTCATTATTTAAGATGAGCCATCAAGTTACACAATAAATAAACACATTGCTGTAAATGTTGGGAAAACCAGTGTACATTGAAACACATATATACAACAGAATCTGCATATTTTACCATTAATTTCAATTGGAAAGACAATCTTGAAAATAATTAGGTTTTAAGAAAAAATGTTTTATCATTTTTTAATTGCATTTCTCCAGGCATTCATTACATCTTTATTGCGCAAGGTATATATGATGGGATTTAAAAGTGGGGTTAAAATACTATATATTACTGGAATAAGTTTAGCTTGATTTGAAGAATGATTGTTATTTGACCTTGAGTAAGTGAAAAGGGCACTTCCATAATATAAAAGGACCACTGTGAGATGGGAGGAACAGGTGGAAAAGGCTTTTTCCCTGCCTTCTGAAGAGTGTATACTTAAGATAGTTGAAATGATATAACTATATGATAGAAGGATGCATACCAAAGGAGTCCAAGCTATGAAAAAGCCAATGGAGAGCAAAAGAACTTGGTTAAGAGAAGTGTCTCCACATGATAATCTCAGTAGTGGAGCAATATCACAATAAAAAGCATCCAGGTGGTTATTGCCACAAAATGGTAACTGGAAGGCAAAGGTGGTATGTACTATTGAGTTGAGTAAACCCCCAGCCCAGCAGGATGTAGCCAGTTGGAGACAAATTTCTTTGCTAATAATCAATGAGTAGCGTAGAGGATTGCAAATGGCAACATAGCGATCAAAAGCCATTACTGCAAGCAGCAGGCATTCAATGCCCACAAAAGAAAAAAAGAAATATGCCTGAAGTGCACAACCTATATAGGAAATGCTATTTTTCTCTGAGAGTAAATGGGCCAGCATCTGAGGGATAGTGGTGCTTGTATAGCAAATATCCAGAAAGGAGAGGTTCCCAAGGAAGAAATACATAGGAGTTTGTAGTTTCTGGTCAATTAATGTCATTAGGATAATGAAGGTATTCCACACCACCGTGAAGAGATAAATGATGAAGAACCCAGTGAAGAGCAAAAGATGGATCTTCTGCAGGTTTCTAAAGCCAAGTATGATAAACTCAGTCAGTTCAGTTTCATTTTGTACCACCATGTCTCAATGAAAATAAGACCTATTCCTATAGAGAATAAGAACATCCATTTTTGGTAAGGCTAAATATTATATACATGAAATTAAAAGCAGTATAAATGATGAAATATGACATAGATGTGCTTTCAGTGTAATCTTTTCAAGAGAAATGAGCATTATTTTGCATAAAACACACAAATAATTTGAGTTATGTATTTTTAATTTGTATTCCTTAAGTCATTAATTCAATCAAGTAAGTTTCTAAAACTGGATTATCCCCTGCATAAAATTTGAAGCAGTTTTCATTTCTTATATTGATTATCTACCTCTCTATCCTAAGTCTGTGAGGCATTTTCAACAATATGGTAATAAGAAATAGAGTACAGGATCTTTAAAACACTAAAAATAAAACAAATAAAATATTCAACTGTTCCAAATCCTCTAAAATCAACTACAAAAGTCCATAGATGTTGTATTGCATTCTCCAGTATAAGCATGGTGTTTTCCATAATTGTTTTGTTCCTTTGTGAACAGAAATAAATCTTTATACAGGAAAAAGTATGTTTCATATTGGAAAAGAAGCTAGTGTACTTACATTTGTTTTAAATATTTCAAAAGTACCTGTTACCTAACTATTTATCATCTACTTATCACCACCTATCTCTAAATAAAAGCAGACAATTGTAGCCTTTTGTAGTATTATATATGGAAACAACTTTTATTAAAATGCAATCTCTTTTAATAAGGATAAACACTTATTTTCTCTAAAGTGTTGAAACAAACTAAATCCCTTGAGGTTTTTCCAATATATTAGCTTTTCTCATTCCTTAGAGATACCTACCATTAAAGAACAATTAAGAGGAACTACTAGGTTAAACAAATTATGCCAAACAGAATTTCTGTTAATTCTTGGGTCTTATAGCAATGATATCAATGAAGGAGACACATTCAGTAGAGAACATTTGGGTCAGGTTTCAAATGTCAAGAAAGAATGCAACATTACTTCAAAGTAGTTTCCTTTATTGCTCTTCACCTATAGAGAGCAATCTTGCCAAATTAAAGCAACTATTTGTACCTCTAAAGATACACTCTGAGAACCCTTTGACCATTTTCCTCTCAAAGAAATTATTTCATATTCACCTTCTCTTCCACCTCTGTAATTCTGCCTCTCCCTGCTGGGAATCCAGACTACTTTCCATTACAATCTGACAGTTTTAAAAACTACTTAGAGATCAGAGCATTTTTTCCCCCTGAGATTTGTTTTTATTCACAAAAAAATAGCAGCAAAGAGATAGATAGGACACATGATGTTTGGGAGGAATCACAATTAGATTCAAACAATATAACTTTGGAAATTAAGACTTTGAAAGGATGCTTATCATGATGCTCTACTGTATATACTACTCTCACAATCAAACTCTACATACAGTATTTCTTAGAACCAGTCACTGAAGAAGTCAGAATTCTCCTGCACTCTTTATGTACTTCCACAGACATTTGAAAGACAGAACTATCAATTAGTTAAAATTAGTCTTATTTTGCAAGACTGCTCTTTTATTCTCAAGATATAGCCAAATCATGGCATAAACAATCTATTTAAATACATATTAGAAACTTTTTGAATAAACTAGCTGTGGAGGAATTGGCTGTATGCATTTTTATCACATGAAGTTTCATTCTTTGCAATGAAGAACCAGCAAGTTACAAATTGGGATAATTATAAAAATGATTTTTTACACTGCAGTAAATACTGCAAAGACTAGTGTCCTGCAATTTATATTACATTAGAATCTGTATATTCACCATAGTTTTAATTACTAGAATATTAATTCCAATTATGAAAATAATCTAGAAAACAATTAGCATTAAGAAATAAATGTTTCACCTTTTTAAATTGTGCTTCTCCAGGCATCCATTATATCTTCATTGTGTAAGGTATATGTGGTAGGATTTAAAAGTGGGATGAAAATACTATACAGTATATTACTACAATAAGCTTAGCTTGATTTGAGGAATGCCTGTTATTTGAACTCAAATAAGGTGAAAATACCACTTCCATAATATAAAAGGACCACAGTGAGATGGGAGGAAAAGGTTGAAAGAGTATGAAACAGACCTCTTAAGTCCCTTCCAACTCTATTATTCTATTTTTCCATGATACTAAGTCAATGTGGGAAGCCGAATTCATTTATGGATTACATGATTTACTTAACTAAAGTGATTTGCTTAACAAATATGGCAAAAAAGGTCATAAAATTGTGGGCTACTCATTTAATAGTCTCCAGACATTCTGGTCACAACTGTAATCATAAATTGATGACTACCTGTACAAATCTCCCACCATCACTTTTTATAGCCCAATAACTTAGGTAGATCCTTTCTGAGCCTCTTTTCTACCTACTACACAGATATGGGGTATGTTTGTCTTATCAGTCATTCCCTACTCAGCATCTCTTTGGTCTGTCATCCAAGGTCATTCTCACATACCATTATAGTAAGGGAATTAATATAGATATTAAAATGTAACTGTATCCTTTTTATACTATTTTCATCGATATTATTGGATTGATTATCTGCCTATGGTTACTATAATATACTCTAAATCTCAACAAATCTTATTAAATTCTTTGACAAGGTGACAAATTAGTGGACCAGAGGAATGCTGTGGATATAATTTACTTGGACTTTAGTAAGGCATTTGGTAAAGTAGACAACAACTTACTACTTGATAAGATAAAAAAAATGTGGGTTAGACAGCATCACCACCAGATGGATTCTTAGCTGGCTGACCGGTGGTACTCAGCATGTGATGCTTGATGGAACTGCATCTACATGGAGGGAAATGTATAGTAGAGTACCCTAAGGTTGTGTTTTAGGCCCAGTACTCTTCAACATCTTCATCAATGGTTTGAAAGAGGGGATAGATGGGGAACTCATCAGATTTGCAGATGACACCAAGCTGGCAGGAATAGCGAAGACTCCAAAAGATAGGCTTAAGTTAAAGAACGATCTTGACAGACTTGAACATTGGGCACTATCTAACAAAATGAAAGACAATGGTGAAAAAAGTAAGGTTTTATTTATTTTATTTTTATTTTTATTAGATTTATATACCGCCCCTCTCCAAGGACTCGGGGTGGTGAAACAAGAAAAAAGAAACAAACAAGAAAAAAAATGAACAGATACAGTATAGATGGTACCTTGCTCAATAGTAGTAAATGAGAGAGGTGCTGCAAGTGCCAAAAAAAAAAAAAGCCAACACAGTGCTAGGCTGCATTAATGGAGGGACAGAATCAAGATCATTTGATGTGTTAATACCACTTTATAATGCCTTGATAGGGCCATGCTTGGAATACTACATCCAGTTTTGGTCACTATGATGTAAAAAAAAAGTATGTTGAGACTCTAGAAAGAGTGCAGAGAAGATCAAGAATAATGATCATGAGACTGGAGGTTAAAACATACAAAGAATGGTTGCTGAAATTGGATATGTCTAGTTTAATGAAAAGAAGGATGAGGGGTTACATGATAATAGTGTTTCAATATCTCAGGGATTGCCACAAAGATGAGAGAGTCAAATTGTTCTTCAAAGCACCTGAGAGCAGGACAAAAAGCAATGGATGGAAACTAATCAAGGAGAGAAGCAATCTAGAACTAAGAAGAAATTTCCTGACAGTTACAACAATTAATCAGTGGAATAACCTGCCTCCAGAAGTTGTGAATGCTCCAACACTGGACATTTTTAAGAAGAGACTGGACAATGATTTGTCTGAAATCGTATAGGGTTTCCCGGCTAAGCAGGGGATTGGACTAGAAAACTCCAAGCCCCTTCTAACTCTGTTCTCTCTCTTCTCTTCTCTTCTCTTCTCTTCTCTTCTCTTCTCTTCTCTTCTCTTCTCTTCTCTTCTCTTCTCTTCTCTTCTCTTCTCTTCTCTTCTCTTCTCTTCTCCTCTCCTCTCCTCTTCTCTCCTCTCCTCTCCTCTCCTATCCCATCCCATCCCACCCAAGAATTCTGAGAGTTGAAGTCTATGAGTCATAAAAGAGCCAAGGTTGCCTACCCGTGCTGTAGTTAAAAGTAAGGTAAAAACAAGAATTCCCTTGAATCAAACTTAGTTTCAAGGAAGTGGTGGATTGTTGATTCATTTCTAGCCTAAAACTTTCAAAAGTTTTGATGATGTCCCAGCATAATACTAACTGAATCTGGAGCTGTTCTGTTTTTTTGAGGTCAATCAATATCATCTAGTGATAGGTTTTTACTATAGAAGCAAAACTATTCACTATACTAGCAGATGATGAAATATACTGTAGAATGACCGATGAAGCTTAGAAGAATAAATCCATTTCTAATGCCCAATTCTGAATCTACTGCAAGAGTTCACTTGCAGTGACAAGCACAAAAGAAAATTAATCCACTCTTTATAGTGTTCCTTAAAAACTGGCAATATTTTTAAAAATATTCTTATTTTTAAAATAATGTTAAATTGATATCAAAAATACTAAAAAGTAAAAATTTCTTCAATATTTACATTGTTTTAATACATAGAAGTACTATAGTAATTTAGAAGTCAGCCACTTGTGTACCAAATAAGTCAGTTACTTAGTCATATAGAGCTTTAAAAAGTGAACAATATATGCCTCAACAGATTTTGTACATTACTTACATAATTCTAGAACAATGTATAGAACAACCTTTTTAAATGAATACTTGCACAATTTATTAGCAAGAGCACAGAGTCAGAAAATGATAAGTTTCACAAATATATAATTAAGTGCATTTATACACCAAGCATGCATTTTCATATTCCCAAAGAGAAGGTTTAATTCACTTTCCCCATTACTTTAGCTAAGGCCTCTTTAACATCTTTGTTCCTCAGGCTGTAGATGACAGGGTTCAACATAGGAGAGACCACAGAATAGAAGACTGCAGCTTTCTTCTCTTGATCTGCAGAGAGCTCAGACTGAGGCTGCAAGTATGTGAAGCTGATAGTGCTGTAGAACAACACAACAATGATGAGATGTGTGGCACAAGTAGAGAAAGCCCGTTGTTGCCCTTCAGGTGAATGCATATTGAAGATCACCCTCGCAATGTGGAGGTAGGAGACCACTATAAAGCCAAGAGGCAGTATGAGGACAATTACACTCAGAGCAAAGATGAACACCTTCATCAAATAGGTGTCCATGCATGCTAGTTGAAGCACAGCTGGTGCTTCACAAAAGAAATGGTTGATTTTATTAGGTCCACAGAAGGGAAAATTTACTGTGCACACTGTTAGTGCTGCAGCATTAAAGAAACCTCCAAACCAGAAAATCCCAGCCATCTGTATGCACACTGGCATTCTCATGATGATGGGATATTGCAGTGGCCAGCATATGGCTACATAACGATCATATGCCATAAGAGCTAAGATAAAACATTCTGTTATCCCACAGGAGAGGGTTAAGTTCATTTGGGCCATGCATCTGTTGTAAGAGATCACCTTAGTTTCAGAAGCCATGTGGACTAGCATTTGAGGGGTAGTGATGAGTGTGAAGAATATATCCAACAAAGATAGGTTACCAATGAAAAAATACATTGCTGTATGGAGACGGGAGTTGATCCAGACCAAAAAGATGATCAGGCTGTTTCCAAGAACAGTAATAAGAGACATAGTGAAAAATATCACTAAAAGGAATGGCCGCAATATGGGATAATTGGTAAAGCCTAGAAGAATGAATCCATTCACTGCAGTCTCATTCTGAGTCCACATTTCACTCACCAAACTTCACCTATATGATAATCATAAGAAAAATGAGGTTTGTTCAATACTTGAGCTGATAAAGAAATATTATTTTTCATTCTTATTTTTGATTGTTCTGTGGATTCTGTAGTTTTGTTCTGTTGTTCTGGTATGTAAACAAAGACCTAAAACTAATTAGCAGCTTTAATACAAGAACCGAGTTCAATATTTATGAATCTTATTGCAGAATAAATCATCTCATATAGATTTTGTACATTTTAATGAAAATTTCACTATGTCAACAAGAATACTATTTACCTATCATGCTTGACAGAATCTAAACCTCATTCTTCACAGATTTGACTTCTCAATAAACAAAAGGGTTTCTTTTTTTCATTTTTGTAACAAGACAAATATATTTATGGCTTATTTTCTGTATAAATGCATGCATTTTTCCATGATTTTATATCATTAAAGGAATGTTTAATATGCATGCTTCCTTCTCATTCAATTTATGGTTAGTGACGGTTAATATATAATACATGTAAAGAAGTTCCACATATTCAATTTGGATTCTTAGCTGAATTACGGTAATTTAAAACTTTGCAATAAGACCTTTTCTTGATGATGATATATGATGCTTTAGATTATTAATTTAATTTCTCAAGATAAGGAAAAGCTAGTTGCAGTGTGGGTCATAGGGTTATTGCTGTTTCTAGTCATTACATTAGTTACAATTTCAAGAGAAATATGGCAATAAACATGCCTTCTACTAACTTATTCTGTTAACTTCATTTCTTTTCTCCATAATCTTGAAAGTATGAATGTTTACTAATATTTTTCCCCTTAGACTTCCAAAGAAAAAATAATAAAAATATTTAAACTAATTGTATTAGTTCAGCATTCTTTTAGAAAATTCCTTAGGCATTACTTCTCTGAGGCAAATAAATATGTTTGATGAGAAACAGATATGTATATACTTTTCAAAGACTATTTTTAGTGCTTATAAATGAAAATAAAATGATTAATTTTAAAAAAATCCTTCTGATCTTTAAGCTGAATCATCATAAAGCTGAAGAAAACTCTTGGAAGTATCAGCGGATTTTAGACTTGTAGCCTATTGTTCCATACACTTAACTCTACTCAAAACTCAGCCACTCTTGCAACATGATGCTTCATGGAAAAAACAAAACTCTGTACATTTTTAATGGAATTCTTTAATGCAATATTTGTGAACTGTCTTTAAAAAATAAAACTTTTTTGGCTACCATGTTAATATGGCACAATGCTTTACAATGACTTAATATCCATTTCGGCTTAGTAATGTAAACTATAAGATTTCTTTGAAAATGTTTTCCCATATTTAAATTTGGTAAAAATTCATCATTCAAAGCTCTCAACGTTCTTTAGGAAAGTAAAATTGCATGGCATAAATCAATCAACATTTATGATTTATCGATTTTTGTTGTTCTTACTTATTACATTAGTTTATTTATGTTTCTTTGTTAATTTGTGGCTATGATTGCCCCTTCATTCAACCACATGTAGTTCCAAGTCCCACTTACCTTTTGTTCTAATCATTTATAGTGATAACTGCAGCTGTACATCTTTTCTATCTATCTATCTATCTATCTATCTATCTATCTATCTATCTATCTATCTATCATCTATCTTTCTATCTATCTATCTATCTATATCTATCTATCTATCTATCTATCTATCTATCTATCTATCTATCTATCTATCTATCTATCTATCTATCTATCTATCTATCCATCTATCTAATCTATCTATCTATTAACAACAGCACTGAAATAATTTGACAACTCTGCATCTTAATCAGCTTCTGGAAATGAAATATGTTTCAGAGAAATAACTAGATTAAAATGAAAAAAACTAATAAGGAGAAACTCTTACTTTCTCTGAAGTATTCAAACAATTTCCCTTGAGATTTTCCAAGCCTATTAACTTTTTCATTACTGAGGGTTACCTAAAGAACAATTAATTTGAATCTCTAGGTTAAACAAACTACAAGATTTTGTGTAACTATGCAAAAAAAGGAATTTATTTCTAAACCTTTGAGTTGTGACAATAGTAGTGGTCAGTGAGAAAGCTACTTATAGTGAGGAACATCTGCTTTAGACATCACAGCAGTTTCTCCTGAGACTTGCTGTAGTCCAAATAAGTATTTGCTTCAGATTGTTTTATGGGAGAAAATTATGGATTCAGAATTTTACCATATGTCTTAAAGGTGGGGTTTGTTTTATCTTTTTATTTTGTTTTTTGTAAAGTACTGTATCCAGTGGTGGGATTCAGCCAATTCACACAATTTCAGCAGAACCAGTAGCTAATTTTTTATTGTCCAAGACCAGAATGGACTTCTGGAAGCAGCATCCACACAGAGAACTGGTTGTTCACATATTTGAATCCCACCACTGACTGTATCTATAAAAAATTCATTCATTGAAACTATTTTCAGTATCTCCTTTACTGCATTTTAAATATACTGTAAACCATACACTGTAAATTGATCACAATGTGCCATCAATTATTAATAAATTTGAAATAAATAATCTATTAATCCTAGCATAGAATAGACCTCTCCATCAGCATAAATTGAGGACTTCCTTGCAAAATTAATAATGAAGCAAGACACATTTTCAAAGATTGACATTTGAAAGTTTTATTTCTTGGTTATATGATCACATATCATTCCTTGTGATCTTGTTGAATTAATCATTATCAGCATATACAGTATAGTGGAATTTATATTTGAAAAAAGTAGCCTATAAAATACAAAGCAGTTTAAGACTATATTTAGTTGATTCTTAAAGTCATTTAAGAAATTCGTGGAAGATATGAAGGCAACTCATGATAACCAAAGAGTACCTCCAGCTTTAGATGTGGTTTGTGTATTTTTAATTTGGTGAGGGAAGGCTGAATGTGAATTCTTGACTACAAACACTGGGTATCACCTGATGATGCTTTGATAACCATTTAAACCTGAAGGTGTTCAAGGAAAGTCCATATTTCCATTTTTCCCAGAGTTCATTCTGAGATTCAACACAAGATTTCTAGTTACTTAAAGAATAGGGAGCCATGGAGATGACCTTGAAGAAAGAAGACAGAAGCTGTTGAAGAAGAAGCATGAATTAACTTCAGCTGGACAGAAGAGTATATAAAACAGAGTCGAACTATCTCTCTCCCTTATTCCTCCTGATATGAGATGGAGGGAATGGACAGCAGGCAATCTTGCAAGATACCATTTCTATTCTATCTTCATTATAAGAAGCAGTATATCAGCCCAGAAGGCTGTAGCCAGTTGGAGACAAATTTCTTTGCTAATAATCAATGCTGTGATGTCTAAATGGTTGCTAAAGCAGATATTCCTCACTATAAGTAGCTTTCTCACTGACCACTACTATTGTCAACACTCAAAGGTTTAGAAATAAATTCCTTTTTTGGCGTAGTTGCACAAAATCTTCTAGTTTGTTTAACCTAGAGATTCAAATTAATTGTTCTTTAGGTAACCCTCAGGAATGAAAAAGTTAATAGGCTTGGAAAATCTCAAGGGAAATTGTTTAAATACTTCAGAGAAAGTAAGAGTTTCTCCTTATTAGTTTTTTCATTTTAATCTAATAATTTCTCTGAAACATATTTCACTTCCAGAAGCTGATTAAGATGCAGAGTTGTCAAATTATTTCAGTTCTGTTGTTCATAGATAGATAGATAGATAGATAGATAGATAGATAGATAGATAGATAGATAGATGATAGATAGATAGATAGATAGATAGATAGATAGAAAAGATGCGCAGCTGCAGTTATCATTATAAATGATTAGAACAAAAGATAAGTGGGACTTGGAACTACATGTGTTTGAATGAAGGGGTAATCATAGCCACAAACTAACAAAATTCTTCAACAAGTTCATTCAGCATAATGTTCCAGAGCAGAAGAAGCATTAATAATAAAGATTTCAGACATAGAATAATTGGAGCTGATGGTTTCCCCCTTTTTTCCTGAAAACATGAGGCATAATGACATGCACTGCACATAAAATAACCCTCTTTACATTTTCAACAGTACATAATTCATTAATTCACTTAATAATAAGATCATTAAAACCAAAACTTTCTATAGCAAATATAATAATTAGTATCATCTAAGTAAGTTATGTCTATTACAAAGTATAAAATCTCACACTGACTGTGTTCTTTTGGGGTATGGTTTACAAAGTAATATATATTATTTATACAGACATTCATATTAACAAGATCTCTAGGGATTTTCTACCTATAATACACCTTGTTTCCCAAAGACCAACATATACTATACTTCATTGATTGGTGAAAAATAAAGTATATTTTTAAATGGTTATTTCATTTTTTTTTCATTATGTCTCACCACAAGTCCAGTAGGATGCAACAAAGGAAGCTGGCTTCAGAGTTTTATAATAAACACCTGAATCCTAACTACCAGCATAAAAGAAATATAAAGTTGACTCTTAGTGGTTGCCTGGAAAAGTCCATACAGTTTTCTTGGCAAGATTTCAGAAGTTGTTTGTCCTTTGTTCCTTCTAAGGGCTGAAAGAGAATGATTGACCAGAAGTCACTAAGCTGACTTTGTACTTAAGGTGGAACTAGAACTCATGGCCCTCCTGGTTTCTATCTTCATATTACATTAAACTGATTCTCTCACAGAAATATACCATAGTCCTATCTGTTTCATTGTACTATTTTAAAGCTTTTATAAGGACTGCAGTTATCAAATGCAATTTGTGTTTACAGCAGACTTTCAGCTTTAATTGCAAAGATCAGATGTGGAATTAGGAAGATGTGCAGTGATGGGAAGAAAGCATTTTTCCTCTCTTGCCCCGTCATTACAAATTTACTCTATGGGGAAGATCTGCAGAGCATTTATGAAATCTTTATCTCAGTAATATACTAAATCCTGTGTTACCTTATTCCTCTTTCTTTTCCTGAAAATATTTCTAGAATTTTTCATTTCTCTAGAAAAAGAAGACTACTATGAAGAAATTTCTTATGAAACATGTCCACCATAATTACCAGAGCACATTATAATAGTCTAAGTAGGAGGAGAACAGGGTGTGAGAAGGGCACGTTGGCCTAGGAATGCATGTAACTATCAATCAATCAATCAATCAATCAATCTTTATTATGGTCACAGACCAGAAAACTGGTGTACAATATCAATATCATACAATATCAAGTTGTGCAACTGCTACTTGTTTCTCAAGCCCAGGAGAACCCCATGTTATGCCACTGTAAAGTCTGGGGCAGTGCAACTCCATCCATGATCAAAGATGGTAATTTTCCAAGAACCAAAGACCAGAGCCTCTCTGTCTTGGCAAGGTTCAGTTTTAGCCTATTCATCCCCATCCAAACCTCAAAAGCCTTCAGACACCAAGAGAGGGTGGTCACAACATCATTTAGCTCACCATGGACTGATATATATAGCTGAGTATCATCAGCATATTGATGATACCTTACTCCATCATGATGGATGATCTCTCCAGTGGTTTCATGTATTCATTAAACGGATGGAAGAAATAGTTCGAATTGGTGGAAACTCTGCCTTATCAGATTAAAATAGATTAATATTTATCAGGTAAAATTTCAAAACAACACAACAGCAACTAGGCCAATGTATTCAAAGATCTATGATTTATCTATTTATTTTTAGAGTACTAATATCAGAGTACTCTGTACCATTAATTCATTAAAAATATGTACATACGTAAGAAATTCCATGCAATTTGAATCATATGATATCTCTAAAGCCCTTCCCAGTTTACAACACATTATCTAAAAAAAGGAGTGAACTCTTTATTCCTATATGCTTATATCTGAATGTTACAATATTTAAATCTTTCCCATTATACTTCTCCAAGCATTCCTTACGTCTTTGTTACGCAAAGTATATATAACAGGATTTAGTAATGGAGTCAAGATGCTGTACATTAGTGGGGTTAGCTTGGTATTAACAGAAGACTGGGAAGGGACAGGTCTCAAGTAGGTGAAAATACAACTGCCATAATAAAGTAGAACCACTGTAAGATGAGAGGAGCAGGTGGAAAAAGCTTTTTGTCTTCTTTCTGCAGACTGCATCTTAAGGACTGTGAAAATGATTGATGCATATGAGAGAAGGATGCAAACAAGAGGTGTCCATGCTATGAGTAATCCAATAGATAGCAAGAGCTTTTGGTTGAGGGAGACATCTCCACATGACAACTTTAGCAGTGGAGGAATATCACAGTAGAATGCATCTAAGCGATTGTCTCCACAAAAAGGTAACCGAAGGGCAAAATAAGTATGAATTGCAGAGTTAAGAAAACCTCCAACCCAGCAAGTTATAGCTAGTTGGAGGCAAACCCATCTTCTCATGAATAATGAGTAGTGCAAAGGATTGCAAATAGCGATATAGCGATCCAAAGCCATTACTGCCAGAAGAAGGCATTCTGTCCCTACAAAGGAGAAAAAAAAGTACAGTTGAAGAACACAGGCCGTGTAAGAAATGCTGCTTCTGTCTTTGAGAATAAGATCCAGCATCTGTGGAATTGTGGTGCTAGTGTAGCAGATGTCAAGGAAAGACAGGTTTCCCAAAAAAAAATACATGGGGGTTCTGAGCTTCTGATCAAAAATTGCTATAGTGATAATAGAGGTATTCCACAGCATTGTGAATAAATAGATAGTCAGGAATACACTGAAGAGCAAGTACTGTAGTTCCTGCAGGTTTTGAAAGCCAAGGATGATGAACTCTGAAAGCGTAGTTTGGTTTTGTATTTTCATGCCTCCTTCCAAATAAGGTACTCCTTGTTTTTGTGGTTGTGGGATAGCTTAAAGGGGAAAAAAATCAAAGTAAATTCTATGCAAATTGCAAACATTTGAACATAAGGTAAAAAATCCATCCTGTATCAGATCCAGCTATTAATGTCCGAATATATTCATGTAGATTTCAAACAAAACAAAAACATATTTTAAAAATTTATGTAACTTCTCAGACTAGTATATTAATTTGGATGGTTTGGAATTTTGTTGTTATGGAATTCATGTCTACTGTTGTTTAAAGAGAGTGACATATTACCTATGTTTTACATGCTGAATCCTGAATCTATGCATTTAATTTCAAGATGAGCTTGAACTTTTTAACTTCTCAATCATAGCCATGAAATTTCCTTGAAAGTGATATGGAGTGTTTTCCTTCCTTCCTTCCTTCCTTCCTTCCTTCCTTCCTTCCTTCCTTCCTTCCTTCCTTCCTTCCTTCCTTCCTTCCTTCCTTCCTTCCTTCCTTCTTTTTTCCCCTAACAAAAGCACTATATGGTGGCTCAAGCCGTTTATCATATGGAGAGTGGATCACCTCTAAGCCTCCTTTTGAAACATTAACTAGGCTTCATTTTGGGGAATTAAATATAACAACATTGGTAAATAATTCACATTTCTTTTAAACCTATGACTTGGATTCTTTCATAATGAAATAATGACATGCATATGGAATATATTTCAGGACAAAAAATAATTTGTGTCATAGTGCAAATGATATTTGTCATACAGATGAATAAAATGAAGTGAATGATGAAGTGTCATTTGTCATACAGATGAATAAAATGAAGTGAATGATGAAGTGAAAAAATAGGTTTTTTTAGAGGGGGTCCTTTGCACTTCCTTATGAATTTGGATTTTTTTAGGATTCTCTTAGATTAATGCTAATCTAATGTTAACACTAACATTATCAGAAACAACATATTACTAGATATTAATCTTTTAACCACTTGATTATAATACAAATATGTTTTATAAACAATTAAATATTAATGATATAAAAATGCATTGTTATTCAAAATACTTGGGACTGCAAACATAGTGTAATGGGAAATATTCCCAGATTTGTAATTATAGAATGCAGATTTTATGGAGTCTACATGGAATCACTAAAGATTGACTTAATACCTGTTAATAAGACAACCAATAATCCTGAGTTCTTGAGAAATCTCAATCACCTTATATGTACAATAAGCTCATATTATATTATGTTACAAATTCATATAAGTTTTAAATAATTCCTGGTTTACTTACATTGAATCAAAGAGAGTTTTGCCATGTGATCTAAACTATTTCTTCAATATGAGCTTCCTAAAATGATCTCTTTGTTACCTGCAAAAAAAAAAGTTTCATTCTTTTCCTCCCAACTGCTGCATGCTCTTCTGCATTTAGTTTTTCAAACCTGACAGAATGTACTTCTGAATTTCTATTCTAAGAGTTCCTAAACAGGAAGAATGGAGTTACTCCCAGATGTATTGTAAAGTTTTTAGCTAATCAAAACCATCATAATAATTGCATAGAAAGTTTCTATATGTTTAGTAAATTAAGACATGAATAATCTCACTTAGTAACTATATTTTTAGAAATATGCATTATTTGATGACATCTACCTATCATCCATCCATCTATCTATCTATCTATCTATCTATCTATCTATCTATCTATCTATCTATCTATCTATCTATCTATCTATCTATCTATCTATCTATCTATCTATCTATCTATCTATCTATCTATCTATCTAACAAATTTAAATAAATAAATTTTAAATTTTAAATAAATAAAAATAAATAAAATAAAAAACCATTAAATTAAATTAAATTAAGCTTTGCAGGAATTTACAATTTTAATGGAAGTCCATCATCAGGGAATTCATTCAAAGAGAAATGTCCAATATTATGTTACTTATTAATATGACTTGCTGTACTGTTTCCTGATCATGACAAAAAAAGAAATTCCCACCATTTTCTTGGCAACAGCTTTAGAAGCTTCTTGACAATACCTTCCTTCAAGGGTTTAAAGAGAGTGACTGATTCAAAAATCACCCAACTTGGCTTTCAAATCTAACACAGAACTAGAATTCAAAGTCTCCTGGTTTATATTCTAGGATCTTTAACTGCCAGACCAATAAGGATCTTTATCCATGCTATTTAGTGGCTTATCCTATCAAATTTCTTTGGGGGGGTGAAAATGGAAGATTAAGTGTGAACATATATTTTATTTATTCATTTTACTTATTCAATTTGAATAATCACCCATCTCAAATCAGTGACTCTTAGCAGCAAACAATTATATTACATGTTTTCCTTGCATAGTTTAATAATGAATGGGATGGTTGGATTTTCCATAGCAACAAAGAGAACTGAAAAGACATTATAATTCTATTCCCTAGTTCCTACAGAAAGGAAGATAAACACAGTATCCTCCCTTTTTTTTCTTATTGCTTGGAAAGATTAAGAATTTCGCTACACTGTTTAAGTCAGGAAATATTGACCTGGGTGGTTACTCTAGAGTTATTCTTCAATTCTAAAGAGTGGGAAGCTGTATTATCATTATCATTGTTATTGTTATTTTTTTGTTGTTATTGTCGTCATCGTCATCATCACCCTTATTGGCCAAAGGAGATTTAGGAGCTATTAAAAGGAGTGGAGAATGGAAAGTATCCATGAAGAAGATGATGCGATGGACCACAGTAATGCACAGGATTCTCAGGAAGGATGAATCACATTCCAAGGAAGGCGAGAAGATAAGAGAGAGTGCAGTCTAAAACTTGATCATGGGAAAAGAAAGATATTTAGGATAGTCACTCCCTAAAGTTGCCCAAGGTATATCCATTAGATTAGGGTAGTATGCACTTAGCCTGCCAAGATTCTGTCTGTCTGGTGTATGCAAATAAAGAACTGAACTTAGGCTGGATTGTGCTACATCATTCTTAGGTTTGGCCTGACAATACCATTTCAGGGACAACAAATTTGAGAAATGGAAATCATTTTAAATTTATTGTGTAGTATATTTAAGTGATGCAAAAACTTTTAAAGACCGAGTGCCCAAACTGCAACCCAAAACCCATTTATTTTTCGCCAGGTGCTGAGTGGGCATGGACAACTGCTTGGGCATGGTTGTGGTGGTCATGGCCGACTGGGTGTGTGTAGCTGAAGTGGGTGTGGCTACCTCTATGATGCTCATGGGGAGGGATGCCTGTGGGAGCTGGGCAGGGTTGGGGGAGATCCAGGGGGTTTCTGGGAGTTGAGGGAATGGGCTGAGGGCTCATCCTGTGGGGTGAGGTGAGGTGAGGCATGGTGGGTGTGCCAATTGCCAGGGGGCAAGGCAAGGCAAGGCAGGGGCCAGAGCAGCTGCTGCCTGACACCTTCAGCCCCCACACACAGAGGCCAGTGAGCCCATGGGGGCCGTTGGCATCTCTCAGCAGCCATAGCCTGCTGGCTGTCTTGCATCATGGCAGCCCCATTGGTGTGAGTGGAGACGGCCCTGGGACAGTGGGAAAGGAGCCCTCACCTGGTGCATGCCATGTGTACATGGTGGCTGCTGCTCCTCCTGCTGCTCTGAGCCCCTTGACCAGCCATACAGGGAAGCAGGAGGTGGCAGTGGTGATCCCTGCATTGCCAAGCCTGGCCAGCAGCAGATCTAGAAGTGAAGCACCACACATCCTTATGCTGGTGAAGGTAGTGGGGGGTGAAGGTGAGCTGTGGTGCATGCCCACCCCTCCCCACAACATCCCACACACATGTCCCAGAGGTGCATGCAGGATGATGTGAAGTAGCAGTGGCAAAGGGTGGGCACATGCCAGATTCTGCCTTCCCCCACCACTGCCACCTCCCCCCCAGCATGAGGATGGATGACACTTTGCTTCTAGATCTGCTGCCAGCCAGGCTTGGTGATGCAGGGATCACTGCCACCACCTCCCTTTTCCCTGTGTGGTGGGCCGGTCAAGGGGCTCAGAGCAGCAGTTGCTGCACCCATCAGAGCCACCATGTAGACAGGGCCTGCACCAGGTGTGGGCTCCTTTCTGGCCATCCCGGGGCCATCTCCGCCCACACCAATGGGACTGCACTGTGGAAGGGAGACGGCAGCTCTGATTCTGCCCTGCTGGCTGCCCCCCCAGCCCTCTGCCTGGTGATCCTTCTATGTAATCCTACATGACCACAGTGTGAATGAGAGGCTCGGGCCAATGGGGGGGTGGCTTTCCTCCACGGAGGCATCCCGGCCCTCCCGCCCACCTAGCCAGACCCCATTGCCTTTTCCCAGCTTGGACCTGATGACCCCCACCCTCCTGCACCCACCCTAGCCAACCCCCTGAACAGCCCAGTCTGACTAAGAGGAGGGAAGGCGAGGCAGAGAACTGGTTGTTAAATGATTTGAAACCCACCACTGGTTGCTTCCAAAGGCATCTCACTCACTCTCCTGACAATACCTGCTCCTTTTATAGGTTCCTCCTCTCCCCTCCAGCTCTTGCAGCTGTTCCCAGACTCTGCATGTATGGAGAGGAGGAGGGGAGGAGCCAGGCCCTGCATCCCTCTGTCTATGGCAATGGTGCACATGCCCACAGAGATAGCTCTGTGTGCTGCCTGTGACACACATGACATAGGTTTGCCATCATGGGCATATTTGATGGCAACACATTTAATCTGCTTTTTGAAAAGTCTATTTTCTATTTTCTTAAATGTAAACTAATAAGGAGTACAGTAACCTGAAACAGTGTGCTTGTAATTTATTCAAAAATTCAGAAGTAAACCCAAAGCTTTGGCTTTCACTGTTAATTTCTGTACTCAGCTATCTCATAAACTTTGCATAATACAATAAAATGCTGATGAAAGACCACTAGAATACAAATAATTTTTGTTTATATATAAATCTGATTAATCTTTTGGGTCATCTGTTTAAACTGTATATCTACATAATAATCATCTGATAGTTCACATGACAATCCTACTTTGTTTTTGAAAACATATTGTCAGGCTCCTCAAATTATTTTTGGGATGCTGCCATTCTGTTAGGAGGGGGGAGGCTTTTCTTCTGTTGGGAGGGGGGAGGGTTAGGGATGTGGGATGTGTTTCTTTTCCTTTGTTCTTTCAACCTTTGATGTATCTCTTTGGGTGTGAAATTGAGGAGGAATGTGCCTGGTGCCACCTGCCTTATCTCTGATCCACTGAGAAGAGGATGCAGTGCCTGGGAACAAAGTTTTATCACTCCTTTAACTGCCAGTTTCCATAACAACTTCACACCTGGAACAGTACCTATGATGCTTCATCAACTATCAACAAGACAATTGTACTGACCTTCTGCTGTTTGCCTAAGTGGCTTATAATAATGCTGTGCACTCTAGCACCGGGTTCGCCCCTTTTCAAGTGGCCACTAGAAAGAATAGAACCTTAACCATTCCACGTTGGGGACAGAATATACCTGTCTAGCAGTTTCCTGCAATCCCTTTAACCCTCCAAAAAGTTAGGCCCAAAATTTATGGGACCCTTCCCAATCAAATGAATTATAAACCAGTCACAATGGAGTTGGAGCTCTCCAAGGCATTAAGGCAAATCCACCCAATATTTCATTACACTCTGCTAAAACCTGAGATAATACATTCTGTTGGGAGGGGGGAGGATTTTCTTCTATTGGGAGGGGGGAGGTGGGCTCTGGGGTGTGTTTCTTTTGCTTTGTTCTTTCAACCTTTGATGTATCTCTTTGATGTGAAAGTGGGGAATAAAGAGGATGCAACACTTGGGAACAGAGTTTTATCACTCCTTCAACTGCCAGTTCCCATAACAACTTCACTGAAATGGATTTTGTATTGGCTGAAATGGATTTTGACTGGGCAGTTGGGTACCTGAGAGGGTTTTTGAAGAAAGGGGTTTAATGTAATGTTTCATGTGGGAATTATTTATATCTTGCCTAACCTTTCTACTTTCACTGTCTCTCAATAAAAGTTTCCATTGAAACAATGCCAGTTTCAAGAGTTCTGCTTTCTTGGGAGTATTAGTTGAGGCAGGACCTATACATTTGAAACAAAAGTTTAATATTATTTAACTCCATTTTTAATATACTTAGCCAAGTTGGTTTCCATGAGAACAACAGTGTTTGGAACACAACTTGGAATACTTAAAGATTTTTAAAATTTCACTTACAATTACATTTGCAATTGAGTTGCTATTAGAATTCAAATTGGAGTTCTAAATAAAATTTCAAATGCAACTGTTTGCATTAAAAATTGGATTTCTGTGGTGACAAACATTCTTCCTTTAAATAAAAATATTAAAGTAAGGCTGCATAGTTTTGCTTTTGATTTCAGAACCATCACATTGTAATGGTATTGCCAGAACAGAGCATGCATAAGTAAAATGCCCAGATAACTAAAACTCTTCATCTTGAATTTTCCAACTATATTTTTAAAACACTTTTCTCAAAAACATGAAATTTAGTTTATTTCTAATTGAGTTTCAAACCCAGTCTAAATAAGTGAGAGCACAAATTTTCCTTTAGATTAACAAAGAACAGAAATCATCAACCTGAAACAATATAATTTCCAAACCATTGTTGCAGATCTATTCCACTGCAATTTTAAAGTTATACAGGTCTAAAAGATATGTGAATCTATCAAGATCCCATTTCAATTTGATTTTTAAAAATGGCTAGAAATGAATTGAATCATAATCATTTGAAATTTAAAAGTGTTATTTCATTTAATATTTGATTTGATGAAATAAGAGGTAAAGGTTCCCCCGCACATGCGTGCTAGTTGTTCCGACTCTAGGGGCCGGTGCTCATCTCTGTTTCAAAGCTGAAGAGCCAGCGCTTGTCCGAGGACGTCTCCATGGTCATGTGGCCGGCATGACTAGATGGCAAAGGCACACGGAATGCTGTTACCTTCCCACTGTAGTGGTCCCTATTTTTCTACTTGCATTTTTACGTGCTTTCAAACTGCTAGGTTGGCAGAAGCTGGGACGAGTAACAGGCGCTCACTCTGTTATGCGGCACTCAGGATTCGACCCGCCAAACTGCCGACCTTCTGATTGACAAGCTCAGCATCATAAATTATAAAAGAGAAATATCAAAAGACTTGTAGCTTTATTTTCCCCCTTCCCAACCTTTGACAGAAGGGGATAAAAATGTGAACATAACAGACCCGTTAGAGGGTATTTTTCTGAAAGGAATCATAGCAACAATTTTTCAAGTTATTAAATATTTGAACTATTTCAACTATTCCCCAAAGCCACTTATAAAGCAAATCAAGAAGATGTGAAGAAAGAATAGCACAGAAACATTCACATTGTCTAGAAAAGATATCCTAGAGACTATGATAAATTAATGCTGAATGCATATTAATATTAGATGCATGTTAATCTTAGAAGTAAAAAAAACCCCTAAAAGTTTAAAAAATAGAAGTAAGCTTACTAAAAATTGAGAATTTTACCATTCTCTGATTACTTCCATTTTGGGGGTAGCAGGCTTGTTGGCATGGCTGATTTCTTCTTTAAGGCATGACACTTTATGTGATGCTTGAGGTTCTTGATTTCTCTTTATTTTTGTTTTAATTTACAAATTAAAAATATACTTTGCATTGTCCCAAATGTAGGAGGAGTACCAAAACATTTTGAACCTCTTAGAAGTGATTCAAAGGCATTTGATTTTATTTAATAGTTCCCCTGAATTTGAATCAACCC
This sequence comes from Vipera berus, assembly GCF_964194415.1. Taxonomy (NCBI): domain Eukaryota; kingdom Metazoa; phylum Chordata; class Lepidosauria; order Squamata; family Viperidae; genus Vipera; species Vipera berus. The sequence goes on along the minus strand of NC_138205.1, from coordinate 25,800,682 downwards.
TTTGAAGCTTTGTAAAGTTATATTACATTGAACAAAATTATGCCATCACAAAATGCCTTTTCACACATGAGTTGAGATATATTTAGGGTTATATTTCTTTTAGTTAGTTGTCTCCCAAATTACACATTTCAGATTTATTAAAAAATGATCATTCTCAGATTTTATTGAAGAATAGAATTTGTTGAAATTTTAACTGCAATGAGGATTTAGTCTAGACAGTAAATTTTCCAAACATATAAAATTGATTGTAGAAATTTATTTATTTTGTGGTTGTCTTTGCATTTTATTTTATCCTAATAGACCCTAGATATGTTAAATATAGAAATAAAAAGCAAGAAACTCCCTCACTATTCCTTTTGGTGTCTCTACTCTGGTTTCTCCAGATTTGAAGATTGATACGCTTAAGCTCTTTTTTTTCAGATTGCATTCTACAGAAAGAATAAAATACAGTCATTCCTTCCCCTACCATTAGGACAGAAAAATTTGCCTTGAAAAAAGCATTTTTTAAAAAATGTACTTTTAGATCTTAAGCATCTCTTCCTAGACATCTCTAATGGGCTGGAGTGGTCTGAGACATTATGAAAGCTGGGTCCCCTTACAAACTTGATAGATGAAATGAGGGAAAATAGAATACAAAATCAAATAATGATTGCATTACAGACACATATCACAGGCTGAACAAAACTACCATTTTACTGAGTTGAAATCCTTTGTCCCAAAGGTGCTTTTCAAAAGGCAAATGGCTTGTCTTTCTTCAAGAAAGTCCAGTTTCCTTTGGAAAGGCATCTTTGGGACAACCATGACCTGGATGATTGAGAACTTCCATAGACAATCAAGTCCTCTTTTTGTATTCTGTGAGTGCATAGGATCTTCAGTTCTCTTAGTATCTCCCAAAACATTAGGTCTTGCAGGAGAATAATTTCTTCCTCATAAAATTTTGCAGAGCTTCTTTTACATCCTTGTTCCTGAGAGTATAGATCAGAGGATTTAATATAGGGGAAATCATATTGTTAACAAGGGCAACAATGCTATCCCTGTTTAATGAATAGCTGGATGTAGGTCTAATATATGAAAAAAGGCAGCTGCCACAGTAGAGCAAAACAACAATGAAATGTGATGCACAGGTAGAGATGGCTTTCCTCATAGCAGCTGAAGAATTCATTTTCAAAATCCTTGAGATAATGCAAATATAGGAAATTATGATGCACATTGCTGGTGCCAAGCCCATTATGGGGCTGGTGGCCAGTATTGCATTAGTGCTTCTGGAAATGTTCCCACATGAGATAGCTAAGATAGGAGAGATATCACAATAAAAGTAATTGATTTTATTGCCCCTGCAAAGGGGCAGACTGAATGTGAAAACTGTGTGTATAGCGGAATTGAGTGAGCTTATTAACCAAATAGCAGATAATAGCTGGCTACATAATTTTTGACTCATGACCATAATATAGTGTAGAGGATTGCAGATGGCAACATAGCGATCATAAGCCATCACTCCCAACAAGAGAAATTCACTCCCGACAAATAAAACATAGAAAAAGAGTTGTATTTTGCACCTTTCATAAGCAATAACACTTCTTCCTGAGATCAAGTTCACTATCAACTGAGGAATGGTGGTTGTGTTCAGGCAAATGTCCAGGACAGAAAGATTGCTGAGGAAGACATACATAGGGGTTTGGAGAATTGGTTCAGAAAAGACAAGAAAGACGATCAGAGCATTTCCCATCACTGTGAAGAAGTAAGTGAAGATCATGAATCCAGAGAGGAAGAAATGCCATTCAGAAAGATCTGAAAATGCCAGGAGAATAAATTCTGATGGAGCAGTTTTGTTAGTGATATTCATTGTGTTACTTTTATTGATTGTTTTCTTCTCTCTAGATAGAAACCAAAATATATAATTAGGTGAAAACATTCCTGGAAAATAAAGGATCAGAAAAGAGTTAAATAAAAAAAAATCTAAAAACAAAAATATCCCCAACACATTTGACCATGTTAGAATCTTGAAGTTGTTTTTATATTTCTGCAACAGTCCACCTGTTAAAAGTTTCCCAATCCATAGAACACTTTGATTATTTCTCCAAATAGATCCCTTTAAAAGATTTGTTTAGGAGAATTTTTTAAAAAAGATTCTTAATAAGATATCTAGTTGCCTGCCTCCCTACCTTCCTTATTTTCTTCTTCTGTGAAATCTAGATTATATTTTCTTTCTATTATGCTCAGAACTGAAACATTGAATCAAACAACACTGGACAAATTGAACTGAATAAATTCAAATGAATTTGCATTAACATATTAGCTATTAGGGCAATATACTGTACATGCAGAATTTGTGAGCAGAAGGAAAAAGACATTTTTTATGAAATCTGAAAATTATCTGTACCTCCTACTTCAAAAAATCTCTATGTCCTTTTTTCCCCATATCTTTTTTTTTGATAGGGGAATTATTGTGTCTTATTAAAATCCTTATGAATGAATTTATAATATCAAAACAAAAAGGCAAGAGTTCTTATCAGAAACACTCAGCACATGGCAATTGATAGCCAATTTCTGATTCTTATTTCAAGCAAATGGTTTGTGTGTGTGTGTGTGTGTGTGTGCGTGTACTTGTGCATGCACCAAGTGCTCTCACAAGCACATGTGTGATTAGACAGACAGACTATGACAACTGGGATTTCTCAGAATAACACCGTGCAGGTGTGTAAAGAACTAAGAAAAGAAAGAAAGAGAAATTGTGAAGTAGATTCCTATGGCAGCCAAGCTTGAAATATGTCAGCTCATCTAAGCAATGAGGTGTGATATGATAATAATATGGACCAAAAAGAATTGTAGTTAATTTAAAATAATATACACCATAAGTCTTTAGGATAAAAACTCAAAGAGCAGATTGTGCATTTTTCAAAACATTCTTATTTTCTGAGCTGCTAAGCAGTTGCAACAAAATACACCTCTGTCATTTGGGAGAAAATCATATTGATTGATTTTCAGACTTGTAGGCCTTACAGAAGCTCCCAGAAACCATTGTTGCATTTAACAAACATTATTCAAGATATTCATGAAGATGTCTTACTGTAGATTCATTTCCTGAATAGATTATTAGCTGAATGGCTGGGTCAATATAAAACCCACTGAGAAGTTGTGATAGCCTACAAGCTGATATACAGGTGAAACTCGAAAAATTAGAATATCGTGCAAAAGTTCATTTATTTCAGTAATGCAACTTAAAAGGGGAAACTAATATATGAGATAGACTCATTACCTGCAAAGCAAGATAGTTCAAGCCCTGATTTGTCATAATTGTGATGATTATGGTTTACAGCTCATGAAAACCCCAAATCCACAATCTCAGATAATTAGAATATTGTGAAAAGGTGCAATATTCTAGGCTCAAAGTGTCCCACTCTAATCAGCTAATTAAGCCATAACACCTGCAAAGGGTTCCTGAGCCTTTAAATGATCTCTCAGTCTGGTTCAGTAGGAATCACAATCATGGGGAAGACTGCTGACCTGACAGTTGTGCAGAAAACCATCATTGACACCCTCCATAAGGAGGGAAAGCCTCAAAAGGTAATTGCAAAAGAAGTTGGATGTTCCCAAAGTGCTGTATCAAAGCACATTAATAGAAAGTTATGTGGAAGGGAAAAGTGTGGAAGAAAAAGGTGCACAAGCAGCAGGGATGACCACAGCCTGGAGAGGATTGTCAGGAAAAGGCCATTCAAAAGTGTTGGGGACTTTCACAAGGAGTGGACTGAGGCTGAAGTCAGTGCATCAAGAGCCACCACACAGAGACGGATCCTGGACATGGGCTTCAAATGTTGTATTCCTCTTGTCAAGCCGCTCCTGAACAACAAACAACGTCAGAAGCATCTTACCTGGGCTAAAGAAAAACAGACCTGGTCTGTTGCTCAGTGGTACAAAGTCCTCTTTTCTGATGAGAGAAACTTTTGCATCTCATTTGGAAACGAAGGACCCAGAGTCTGGAGGAAGAATGGAGAGGCACACACTGCAAGATGCTTGAAGTCTAGTGTGAAGTTTCCACAGTCTGTGTTGATTTGGGGAGCCATGTCATCTGCTGGTGTTGGTCCACTGTGCTTCATTAAGTCCAGGGTCAATGCAGCCATCTACCAGGAGATTTTGGAGCACTTGTTGCTTCCTTCTGCAGACGAGCTTTATGGGGATACTGACTTCATTTTCCAGCAGGACTTGGCACCTGCCCACACTGCCAAAAGCACCAAAACCTGGTTCAATTACCATGGGATTACTGTGCTTGATTGGCCAGCAAACTTGCCTGACCTGAACCCCATAGAGAATCTATGGGTCATAGCCAAGAGAAAGATGAGAGACATGAGACCGAACAATGCAGAAGAGCTGAAGGCCGCTATTGAAGCATCCTGGTCTTCCATAACACCTCAGCAGTGCCACAGGCTCATAGCTTCCATGCCACGCCACATTGAGGCAGTAATTGCTGCAAAAGGGGCCCAAACCAAGTACTGAGTACATATGCATGCTTATACTTTTCAGAGGTCCGATATTGTTCTATGTACACTCCTTGTTTTATTGATTGCATGTAATATTCTAATTTTCTGAGATTGTGGATTTGGGGTTTTCATGAGCTGTACGCCATAATCATCACAATTATGACAAATCACGGCTTGAACTATCTTGCTTTGCATGTAATGAGTCTATCTCATATATTAGTTTCCCCTTTTAAGTTGCATTCCTGAAATAAATGAACTTTTGCGTGATATTCTAATTTTTCGAGTTTCACCTGTATCCAAGACCATTTTTTTCATTGTTTGCTGCCGTCTTCTGGATATTCTGTTTCTATTATAATTTTTTTAACATTATTAAAAAATGAAATGAATTAATAAATACACAGTAGTTCATGTCCATTAGTTTCATTACTGGCATCTATTTTAAGAAGGGGGCAGAAATATGTGAAAAATGTTGGGGATATAAATGATGACAACTGAAAATTAACAATAGGTACTCACAATCTTGATATGGATGTTTCAGCATATATTTTTTTTAATATACAATATTGGCCAACTAGAAACCTTGATCTTATTGGATCTACTATTACATTTTCCCTCTATTTATATACTAAAATTCATCATTCAGAGGCTTCCATACAGAAGTTGTTTTATTTATCTTAAAATTCTTAGATGCAAAGCCACTTCTAACCATTACAATCTTTCTTTCTTTCCAGGGGTGTCCACAGAATATGGTTTTAAAAAAAGAAGATGATAGCAAGTGCAACTAAACTTCTACTCAGTTTTATGTGCATTGAAATCAGCTAAAAAAGAACATGTGGAACTTAGTTCACCCTTCATGGCTGCCATTTTGTCTTATTTGACTATATTCTGCAAACATAACAACTCCTATTATCAATATAATGCAGATTTGGTAGTAATAACATTAGGTAGCATTCATGGATTTAGACACATTATTTTATTCACCCCTTCTATTTAATTCAAATGTGTACCATGGCTGGGTAGTACTTTGTGTTCAAAGGTAAAATATTACTTTGCATCAACTGGGAATGATGACGGACCATTTGCTTTCAACTCTTTGGTTGAGACTTTTCTTAGCTTGTGTATTGTAGATGCTCCATAATCCTGTTTTGCCAAGTGTCAGGCAGTGGACAGGTGCTAGACAATTGATTCTTTGAGGATCTAAAGACAATGAACACACCAATAGGTAAACTTTACTAATAATTTTAGTTGACATATATAACAGAAATATAGTGGGAAGGGTTCCCTACAGTACTTGTGGGTGGACCATCACTGGATGATTTTAACAAGAAATCGGACAACATTTGCCTGAAATGGTGTAGGCTCTCTTGCTTGACCAGAAGGCTGAGTACAAGATCTTCAAGGTCCCTCCCAACTCTGTTATTCTATTATACCAAGCAAGATGCTCTCCCTTTAGCTGTTGGGAGCTGACCATTTTGCAGAGCACTGTGCTCAAGCTTGTGCTGAAGCTCCAAGCTCTATATTAGGGGTTCTTATTAAAATCTGCCCCAAATCTGCTTACATCAGGGGTGTCAAACTCCATGCCCACCCCAATGCTGGCAATGGGAAAAAGTCATGATACATCATGACCTGTCATGCGAGCTTGATACCTGTGGCTTACATGATAGTGAGACTTCAGGACTTGATCTTGACTGTATGTGCATAACTCTAAGATGGAAAGGGGGTTCTGAAAACTTTATTGATAAGCCAGTGTTAACCTAAATAATCTTGAGGGATTTTTTACAACTGTGTAAAGATTTCCCTCCTGCCCACTTTCCTTATTTATCAAAAGTAAGAATAAAAACATGTGAGTTAAATATATCTAAGAAGGAGCTCTAAGCTTCCAGAATTGTTAGATGTAACATGTAAATAAGTTCCAGTAAATGGTTAATATATCCTTGAAAGAAAAGTATTCCTAATGCCATTCAAGGAGAACTGGTGCAGTCTCACTTCAAGAGGCTGGCACTGGATCCCACTATTATGGATATTGTTTGTCCATTCTGCTACCTCCCTTTTTTGGGGGGAAAGTGGCTGAGAAGGTGGTCAAGGTGCATCTCCAGAGGATCCTATAGGATATGGATTGTCTGCACCCCTTTCAAAGGACCTCTCCTTGCTCACCAACATTGACTGTAACTGGCTACAGAGGAAGGAGAAGAACCACCACAAAATAGTGTCTCACTCCTAATCTCTGAAGTTGAATGCTGTGGTCAATGATACTGAAAGTGCAGAGAGAATCAGTACAGTTGCACCACCCTTGTCCTGGGACTTCTGAAAGTAATCAGCTAATGCAATCAATCCTGTATCAGTGCTATACCCCAGCCAGAATTAACCTGCTTAATCCAAGGTCCCTAAAGCTGTGTGCCAATCACCCTCTCAACAAACTCCCCCCAAAAGGAAAGGCTGGAGACTGGATGAAATTTGTCTAACAAGGATGTCTTTTTGAAAAGAGAGTACACTCCCACCTATTTTAAGGCAGGCAATACCAATACAATTCCAGATTGCCCAAAATACGTTTCTACCCATGTCCTTAATTTGTAAAACTATCACTATAATTAATTTGGAAAACTATAATTAATTTGAAAGTATCATCAGAGTCTCTGCCAAATATCCCTCCCCCTCCCTCTCTCCCTCCCTCTCTCCCTCTCTCTGTGTGTCTCTCTCTGTGTGTGTGCTTCAAGGTATATAGAGACATACCAATTGCCCTTAATTTTCTTTCCTGAAGCAAATGGTGATGAAATTACTTTGAGCCTAATATTCTCTATTCCCCTCCCTGCCCAAAAAAACAGCTCTACTTTCTACTATATCTAGTGTCAATACTTTTCTTCAAAGCTTTTCCTTTCTTGCATGCTTTGGGATACAGGATCTTCTTTATTAACACCCAACAGATGAGTCGTATTTTTTTTTTCTCTGGGCCCTTAAAGAATTCCCTCTCGGGGATGATGTCCAAGGCTTGATAATCATAGTCCTTGTGTTTCTTTAATCAGAAACATAGGATCCTGAGGAAGCCCCACTTCATTTTCTGTATAGCTCTGAATGTTTAAATGAAAGGTACTGTTTTCAAATGAGTTGCAATTTATTATTGGCCTTTGAAATGAAATAAAACAAGGGTGATTATAGGTTTATTGTTTTCTCTGTCCTTTTAAATGAACACTACTTATTTAATTTATCAGTTCTTAAATAATATTTGAATTTATGGACTAAAGTGTCAGTTTAGTTTGTTGTTGATTAACTGTTACTGCTTATTTTTCTTTGGATATTTATAGATAAGCTTATGATCCTGATCACAGCACATACTGAAGGGAAGTTTATTCTGAGATTTCCCAGGTATAATCACGATCCATTCATATAAAACTAATAAAAGAATTATTTTAATTCTGTATTGAGCTCCATGAAAATTTTTAATAACCACAACATAGATGGAATAAAACAACTTCTCATCAAAATAACTACCCCAATTGCAATTTATCAAAAATATAATTTCATACAATGTATTCAACATAATGTGCAAGCTGCTCATAGATAATTCTGTGAATAACTAATATCATTTCTAATTCTTGTATTTTATTTAAATATAAAATTTATATTTATTTGTATTGAATATCAACCTGATTTCCATCAATGCTTAGATTGTCTAGCTTTTTATTATTTTACTTTAATTTAGTCAGATTATTATCCCACTTATGGATTGAATAAGCATTGATGTCCTCATCCAAGTTATCAGTTAGGACATTGAACTCCACAGTACATAGCCCAGAAATAATATCCAATAATATATCTCAGAATATGCAATGGTTGTTAAATTAGGTCATTTCAAGGAAGGTTTAAATGAATTGATTGACTACGTATGAGAGCTAAATGGACTATCCAAATCCAAAGATACTCCATATCTGAAAAGCAGGTATTGGAGAAAAGAAAAATCAGAGTTATATATCCTATTTGTAAACTCCCTAGATATATTATAGTTGGCCACTGTTGGAAACAGTATTAAATCTTCTAAAACCTAGAGAACAATAACAATTCATTTAATAATTTCATTTCAAAAAATAAACAAACATAACCAAAGAATGGTATTTGCTCTGGTACAAGTATAATAACTTGATTCATCATTGTTATTTTTAAAACCTATAATTTTATGTACAGCTGCTATCATATTTTTTTCTGCCTGTCTGTCTCTTTCATATATTCTCTGTCTCTTTCAGTATATTCACACTAGAATTTTGCACTAGACCTTTGAAAACAGCTCGGAATTTTTGGGTTCAAACACTGTCAGCACATTTTGATCACAATTAAGATCCAGCTGTACTGTAACTAAATCAACAGAGAAGCTTTAGTTTAATTTGTGATGCTCCATTCTCCTATTTAAGCAAGCAATTGCCTCTTGTTCCTGAGTTTCAAGCATTTTAAAGGAAACATTTGAAATTCCCCCTTAGCCTAGACAAAGAAATAAGGTTGAAATTGACAAGACCATTGTGGATTTCCCCATCATTTCTCTTGGAGACAAGCAAGGAATATTTGCTTCTTGTTTTTAATATTTCAGGTCATGATAAGCATTGATCATCTCATGGTGTTTCTTAAATTTGAGAAATAAAGAATGGTAACCTGGAGATGCTATTAGACATAGGTCTCCTCACTCTTCATTGAAGTAATCTATTACAATTGAGTTACACCTGCAAGAGAACCTAAGAACATTGCAGCAAATGAAGAATCACAGCAACATATCTGAATTCCAGCTTCTAGGGTTTCAGATCTTTTCAAAGTGGGAGATCACCCTTTTTGCTCTATTCTTACTTATATATATATTAACTGTCACAGGGAATGTGATTATCATTGCAGTGGTCAAGTTGGAGCCATGTCTTCACTCTCCTATGTATGCTTTTCTCCAAAATCTTTCTTTCCTAGAGATTTGGTATACCAGCACAATTGTGCCTAAAATGCTCAGCAGTCTTCTCTGGGAGACCAACACCATCTCTTACAATGGATGCATAACCCAGCTCTATTTTTTTGTCTTCCTGGGGGCAACAGAATGCTTTCTTTTATCTGTGATGGCATATGACAGATTCCTGGCCATCTGTGATCCATTGCATTACACAGTAACCATGAACAGTCAGTCCTGCAGTCGACTGGCAATTGGGTCTTGGGTGATTGGTCTCATCACTGGACTTTTGCCATCTTTGTTGATCTCCAAATTATCTTTCTGCAGATCCAATCAAATCAATCATTTCTTTTGTGATATCCCACCTTTGCTGAAGCTCTCTTGTTCTGATAATTCAGTCACGGAGATTACTATATTTGTGCTCTCTTTGTTGGTCCTTTTTACATGTTTCTTGCTTACCTTGGTGTCTTATGCCTTCATCATTTTTACTATTCTAAAAATCCCCTCTGCTTCTGGAAGGAAAAAGGCCTATTCCACCTGTGGTTCCCACTTGGCTGTGGTGATAATATATTTTGGCACTATGATCTCAATGTACGTTCGCCCCAATATTAACTTTTCCTCAGAGCTGAATAAGGTGATATCTATTTTCTACACTGTCATAACACCCCTTCTGAATCCTGTAATTTACAGTCTGAAGAATAATGATTTCAGAGGAGCCTTTCAGAAACTAATTCAGAAGATGCATGCCCAATGTTGCTTGTAAAGCAATGAAATATGGTTGCACATTTTAATTTACTCTTATTTTTACATTGCACTTGTTTCAAAAATCAGTAAACTGAAATTTCATAAGCTTACTATATGTATAATTTCTAATGTACTGGCGTATGTAGTTGCTATAGCAACATTTTCAAACCTCAATTCCAAAATCAAATCAGATATGTTCAAATATACAATTGTAACATGAGTTTGATGGAATGATCTCAATTATGTTCCTAACTATAGTTAAAATATGATTGTCTTATCTGCTCCTTCTCATGTAAATAATGGAGGATTGTCTTTGATGTAATGTGCACAGGTAGTCTTCAATTTACAACAGTTCATTTAGTGACCACTCAAAATTATAAAGGCATTGTAAAAAATATGATCCTTTTTCACACTTATGTGAGGTCATGTGATCAAAATTCAGAGACTTGGCAACTGCTTTATATTTGTGACGGTTGCAGTGTCCAAGAGACATGTGATCACCATTTGTGACTTCCTTATAAGCAAAGTCAAAAGGGAAGCCAGATTCCCTTAACAACCATGTTTCTAACTTATCAACTGCACTGATTCACTTAACAACTATGGCAAGAAAGGTCATAAAATGTGACAAAATTCACGTAACAACTGTTTCACTTAGCAATAGAAATTTGGGGCTGAATTGTGGTAATAAATTGAGGCCTACCTATAATCTGCCTGCCTGTAACCATGAATTCCATATTATAAGCTTCAATGAACTTTTCTTATTATGAAGTATAGAATAATCTTCAGAATTATATTTGCATGGAATAAGTACCGTATATACTTGAGTATAAGCTGACTCGAGTATAAGCCGAGACCCCCAATTTCACCCCCAAAAACTGAAAAAAGTTATTGACTCGAGTATAAGCCGATCCGCCGTTCTGCAAGCCTCTGCCGCCAGCAGAGGCTCGATCCGCCATTTTGCAAGCGTGAATACACAGGAATACCCTGTGTGGCCGCGGCTCTCGGGGAAGCCCTGGCTGTCTGCTTCCTCGCTCCACGCTGCCATTCGGGGCCCGCGCGTTCCCCGGGCAAATCGCAGCGCCCAGCAGGCGAGGAAACACGCCCGCTCCAGTCGCCCCCCCTTCCCTCAGGAGACGCGAAGCAAGTGACCGCCCGGAGCTTACCGAGGACTTGCGCGCGGCCGAGGCTTCGGTGCTTCCAGGATCGCGAACACCTCTCCCAAGCCGCCGCCGTCCGGAGACCTGCCGAAGTTTGGGGAGGTTTGGGGAGGTGCGCGCGCACCTCCCCAAACCTCCCCAAACGTCGGCAGGTCTCCGGACCTCCGCGCCCTGCCTGCCTGCTTCTTTCCGCTGCGGAAAGAAGCAGGTAGGCAGGGCGCAGAGGAACGGAGACCTGCCGACATTTGGGGAGGTTTGGGTGCCTCCCCAAACCTCCCCAAACGTCGGCAGGTCTCCGTTCCTCCGCACAGACCTGCCGACGTTTGGGGAGGTTTGGGCGCCTCCCCAAACCTCCCCAAACGTCGGCAGGTCTCCGTTCCTCCTGCCGACGTTTGGGGAGGTTTGGGCGCCTCCCCAAACCTCCCCAAACGTCGGCAGGTCTCCGTTCCTCCGCGCAGACCTGCCGACGTTTGGGGAGGTTTGGGCGCCTCCCCAAACCTCCCAAAACGTCGGCAGGTCTCTGTTCCTCCTGCCGACGTTTGGGGAGGTTTGGGCGCCTCCCCAAACCTCCCCAAACGTCGGCAGGTCTCCGTTCCTCCGCGCAGACCTGCCGACGTTTGGGGAGGTTTGGGCGCCTCCCCAAACCTCCCCAAACGTCGGCAGGTCTCCGTTCCTCCTGCCGACGTTTGGGGAGGTTTGGGCGCCTCCCCAAACCTCCCCAAACGTCGGCAGGTCTCCGTTCCTCCGCGCAGACCTGCCGACGTTTGGGGAGGTTTGGGCGCCTCCCCAAACCTCCCCAAACGTCGGCAGGTCTCCGTTCCTCCTGCCGACAATTGGGGAGGTTAGGGCGCCTCCCCAAACCTCCCCAAACATTGGCAGGTCTCCGTTCCTCCGCGCAGACCTGCCGACGTTTGGGGAGGTTTGGGCGCCTCCCCAAACCTCCCCAAACGTTGGCAGGTCTCCGTTCCTCCTGCCGACGTTTGGGGAGGTTTGGGCGCCTCCCCAAACCTCCCCAAATGTCGGCAGGTCTCCGTTCCTCCTGCCGATGTTTGGGGAGGTTTGGGCGCCTCCCCAAACCTCCCCAAACGTCGGCAGGTCTCCGTTCCTCCGCGCAGACCTGCCGACGTTTGGGGAGGTTTGGGCGCCTCCCCAAACCTCCCCAAACGTCGGCAGATCTCCGTTCCTCCTGCCGAAGTTTGGGGAGGTTTGGGCGCCTCCCCAAACCTCCCCAAACGTCGGCAGGTCTCCGTTCCTCCTGCCGACGTTTGGGGAGGTTTGGGGAGGCGCCCAAACCTCCCCAAACGTCGGCAGGTCTGCGCGGAGGAACGGAGACCTGCCGACGTTTGGGGAGGCGCCCAAACCTCCCCAAACGTCGGCAGGAGGAACGGAGACCTGCCGACGTTTGGGGTGGTTTGGGGAGGCGCCCAAACCTCCCCAAACGTCGACAGGTCTGCGCGGAGGAACGGAGACCTGCCGACGTTTGGGGAGGTTTGGGGAGGCGCCCAAACCTCCCCAAACGTCGGCAGGAGGAACGGAGACCTGCCGACGTTTGGGGAGGTTTGGGGAGGCGCCCAAACCTCCCCAAACGTCGGCAGGTCTGCGCGGAGGAACGGAGACCTGCCGACGTTTGGGGAGGTTTGGGGAGGCGCCCAAACCTCCCCAAACGTCAGCAGGAGGAACGGAGACCTGCCGACGTTTGGGGAGGTTTGGGGAGGTGCGCACGCACCTCCCCAAACCTCCCCAAACTTCGGCAGGTCTCTGGATGGCGATGGCTTGGGAGAGGTGCGCGCGATCCCGGAAGCACCAAAGCCTCGGCCGCGCACAAGTCCTCGGTAAGTTTTTTTGTTGACTGGAGTATAAGCCGAAGTGGAATTTTTCAGCCCAAAAAGTGGGCTGAAAAATTCGGCTTATACTCAAGTATATACGGTATATTGTATGACTTTCCATTGTCTTTATTTTTTTAAAACTTCTTAGGAAGCTCCAGTCACAAGCTCTCAAAATGAGACTAAAATGGACCTTTGGTTATATGATTATGTAATTTTATTTCTATGGAGATATTTATTTATTTATTTATTTTGATTCCATTTATATCCCGCCCTTCTCCGAAGACTCAGGGCGGCTTACAAGCTTAGCAGTAGCCTTCATTCTATGTATATGCCTGCTTATTAGGGCTTTCACACACACCCCAAGCGGCATTATTACAAAGTCAGCTTAATTGCCCCCAACAATCTGGGTCCTCATTTTACCTACCTCGGAAGGATGGAAGGCTGAGTCAACCTTGAGCCTGGTGGGATGCGAACCTGCACTAATTGCAGGCAGCTGGTGTTACTTAAGGAGGCATTAGCCCACTGCTCCACCAATATGCTGGAAACTAGGCATTTTCTGGGTTCAAAGATTGACTATGGCAACAACCTACAATAACTTAGCATCAGGGTAAATTGATAAAACAAAATGGAAAAGAAATCCCATAATTGAACTCTGAAGGATATAATAAAGTTTCTACTTCATATCAGCAAAGTGGGGTTAAAGCCACACAAAAATTGTTTATCAGGGTAATTTATATTGTCACTGAAATCCAACTAATATGTAGATAGCTACAGATACAGATATAGTTTTACATAGCATTTGGTACTAATCAAATTCCATGTATGTCACTTATTGATTTTTTTTAAAGTAACACTGAACCACTCAACAAGAAGCTACATGATCCTAGTTATGAGGGCAGATTACCAAGCTGCATTGTTAAAGTAAGCGAAATATCAAAATCAGTACATGATCTTCCAGTCAAAGGTTCCTAAGAAGAAACTTTGGTTTCCACCTGAGGTATTAAACTATTAATTGAAAGTTAATTAATTTAACTTGTTTGTTTTATAGCCAGTGCTTCTTTTGTAAAAGAAAAAGGTGCCAGAACTCACACATGTCATACAACCCACCTTGCCTACCCTACAAGGTTCCATCCAGAAAAGGTGCCGGAACTCCGTTCTGAGCGTTCTGTGAGAAAAAAGCCCTTTTTATAGCTATTATATAACAAGGCATTATAACTGAATGAATCTAGGAAAGGGTGCCACTTTTATTCTTATATACAGAACAAGGTGCAAGAATTCAGCTAGTGTTAGAATAAATTGGGTAAAATTTCAGTGTTTATATGTAAATAAATCAGAATATGTTGCTAAACAAAATTAGGCATATAGCTATACATGCATACTTTTATTATATCTTTGAATGTTTAATGGATTTTGTTGCTTATAAAGTAGCTATAGCAAATATATTGAACTATATAATGGATATAATAGGAGAATTGAGGAAACAGATTTAAATTAAAAAGTAAAAGTTCCACCCCTTCATGGATTACTGCCTTGTCGTGGCGAAGGGGCTTGCGTAATTCAATGAAGCTATGAGCTATGCCGTGCAGGGCCACCCAAGACGGAAAGGTCATAGCAGAGAGTTCTGACAAAACGTGATCCACTGGAGAAGGAAATGGCAACCCACTCCAGTATCTTTGCCATGAAAACCCTATGGACAGTACCAAAAGGCAAAACAATATGACGCTGGAAGATGAGCCCCTCAGGTCGGAAGGCGTCCAATATGCTACTGGGGAAGAGCAGAGGGCTAGTACTAGTAGCGCCAGAAAGAATGAAGCGACTGGGCCAAAGCCGAAAGGACGCTCAGCTGTGGATGTGTCTGGTGGTGAAAGGAAAGTCCGATGCTGTAAAGATTTTTTCTCCATAGGAACCTGGAATGTAAGATCCATGAATCAAGGAAAGCTGGACGTGGTCAAACAAGAGATGACAAGACTAAACATCGACATCTTAGGCATCAGTGAACTAAAATGGACAGGAATGGGTGAATTTAATTCAGATGACCATCAGGTATACTACTGCGGGCAAGAATCCCTCAGAAGAAATGGAGTAGCCTTCATAGTCAACAAAAGAGTAGGAAAAGCAATACTGGGATACAATCCTCAAAATGACAGAATGATCTCAGTTCGAATCCAAGGCAAACCATTCAATATCACAGTAGTCCAAGTCTATGCCCCAACCACCAGTGCTGAAGAGGATGAAATTGACCGGTTCTATGAAGCCCTACAGCACCTTATAGAACTAACACCAAAAAACGATGTCCTTATCATCATGGGGGATTGGAATGCTAAAGTAGGAAGCCAAAAGATAACTGGAATAACAGGCAAGTTTGGCCTTGGAGTACAAAATGAAGCAGGGCACAGGCTGATAGAATTTTGTCAAGAGAATACGATGGTCATAGCAAACACTCTTTTCCAACAACCCAAGAGACGGCTCTACACATGGACATCACCAGACGGTCAACACAGAAATCAGATTGACTATATGCTCTGCAGCCAAAGATGGAGAAGCTCTATACAGTCAGTAAAAACAAGACCAGGAGCTGACTGTGGCTCAGACCATGAGCTTCTCCTTGCAAAGTTTAGGCTTAAACTGAAGAAAGTAGGGAAAAGCACTAGGCCACTCAGGTATGAATTAAATCATATCCCTGTCGAATATACAGTAGAGGTGACAAATAGATTTAAGGAATTAGATCTGATAGACAGAGTGCCTGAAGAACTATGGACAGAGGTTCGCGACATTGTACAACAGGTAGCAACCAAAACCATCCCAAAGAAAAAGAAATGCAAGAAAGCAAAATGGCTGTCTGAGGAAGGTTTGCAAATAGCTGAGGAAAGGAGGGAAGCGAAAGGCAAGGGAGAAAAAGAAAGATACGCCCAATTGAATGCAGAATTCCAGAGAATAGCTAGAAGAGATAAGAATGCCTTCTTAAATGAACAGTGCAAAGAAATAGAAGAAAACAATAGAATAGGGAGGACCAGAGATCTTTTCAAGAAAATTGGAGAGATGAAGGGAACGTTTAATGCAAAAATGGGCATGATAAAGGACCAAAATGGCAGGGACCTAACAGAGGCAGAAGAGATTAAGAAGAGGTGGCAAAATTACACAGAAGAACTATACAAGAATGAGCTTAACGTCCCTGATAATCACAATGAGGTGGTCACTGACCTCGAGCCAGACATCCTAGAATGTGAAGTGAAGTGGGCCTTAGAAAAGCTGAGCAACAACAAAGCTAGTGGAGGTGACAGTATTCCAGCTGAGCTATTCAAAATCTTAAAAGACAATGCAGTAAAAGTGCTACACTCAATTTGCCAGCAAATTTGGAAAACTCAACAGTGGCCACAGGATTGGAAAAGATCAGTTTACATTCCAATTCCAAAAAAAGGCAATGCCAAAGAATGTTCAAACTATCGCACCATTGCACTCATTTCTCATGCTAGCAAAGTCATGCTTAAAATCCTACAAGCTAGACTTCAGCAGTATGTGGATCTAGAACTACCAGAAGTACAGGCAGGATTTCGAAGAGGCAGAGGAACTAGAGATCAAATTGCCAACATACGCTGGATCATGGAGAAAGCTAGAGAGTTCCAGAAAAACATCTACTTCTGCTTCATTGACTATGCTAAAGCCTTTGATTGTGTGGATCATAACAAACTGTGGCAAGTTCTTAAAGAGATGGGAGTACCAGACCATCTTATTTGTCTCTTGAGAAACCTATATGCGGGTCAAGAAGCAACAGTGAGAACTGGACACGGAACCACTGATTGGTTCAAAATTGGGAAAGGAGTCCGGCAAGGCTGTATACTGTCGCCCTGCCTATTTAACTTATATGCAGAGCACATCATGAGAAAGGCAGGGCTAGATGAATCAAAAGTTGGAATTAAGATTGCCGGAAGAAATATCAACAACCTAAGATACGCAGATGATACCACTCTAATGGCAGAAAGTGAAGAAGAACTAAAGAGCCTCTTGTTGCAGGTGAAGAAGGAGAGTGCAAAACTTGGGTTGAAACTTAACATTAAGAAAACCAAGATCATGGCATCTGGCCCTCTCAATTCCTGGCAAATAGATGGGGAAGAAATGGAGGTAGTGACAGATTTTATTTTCCTGGGCTCCAAGATCACTGCAGATGGGGACTGTAGCCAAGAAATTAAAAGACGCTTGCTCCTTGGGAGGAAAGCCATGGCAAATCTAGACAGCACACTAAAAAGCAAAGACATCACCCTGTCAACAAAAGTGCGTATAGTCAAGGCTATGGTCTTCCCAGTTGCAATGTATGGCTGTGAAAGTTGGACCATAAGAAAGGCTGAGCGCCAAAGAATTGAGGCCTTTGAACTATGGTGCTGGAGAAGACTCCTGCGAGTCCCTTGGACTGCAAGGCGATCAAACCGGTCAGTCCTAGAGGAGATCAATCCTGACTGCTCTTTAGAAGGCCAGATCCTGAAGCTAAAACTCAAATACTTTGGCCACCTAATGAGAAGGAAGGACTCACTGGAGAAGAGCCTAATGCTGGGAAAGATCGAGGGCAATAGAAGAAGGGGACGACAGAGAATGAGGTGGCTGGATGGAGTCACTGAAGCAGTAGGCGTGAGCTTAAATGGACTCCAGAAGATGGTAGAGGACAGGAAGGCCTGGAGGAATGTTGTCCATAGGGTCGCGATGGGTCGGACACGACTTCGCAGCTAACAACAACAAAAAGTTCCACTGTGTTTTCATTCCAATTCTACTAATGCCTTTTTGGTTTAAATAAGTTTTTCATCATTTAAATTAATACATAGTTTTATGGTTAAAGTTATCCATAGGACATGCATTTTATTTCTGTACTTATGTCTTATGTTTTTTTTTTTTTAAATCTTCTGGAGAACAGAAGGAAATACTGACATACACCCAGGGGGAGGGCCTTCTCTGTGGGTGCACCTGCCCTCTGGAACCAGCTGCCCGTGGAACTTAGGACTGCCCCCAACCTTCGTTCATTTCGCCAGGACCTGAAGACCTGGCTCTTCCAGCTCCCCGGCCCAGGCTGAGAGTTTTTAGTTTTAATTGGGGTTTTATTCCCAGGGATTAAATTTAATTGTTTTTAATTTTTGTATCACTGTTTTAAGTACCCTGTAAACCGCCCTGAGTCCTTCGGGAAAGGGCGGTATATAAATCCAATAAAATAAATAAATAAATAAATAAATAAATAAATAAACAACCACATTTGAATTGGATATCCTCTTTTTCATGTCTTCATGTATAATATCCTAGATCATAGTTTTGTCTTTGTCATTCACACGTTGGCAATGGATGAGTATAAAGAATATAGGTTTTCATAATTGTGCTCTGAGCTATCTCTTCATTTTCATTAATGTTTTTTTTTCCTATTCTTCAACAAGTTAAATATGGAATAAACATTCATTGGCAACAATTTCCCTTACTATATCCCCATGAAAGAAAGCAAGGGTTTCAGAACATGAATAGAGATAGTTGGTGGAGAAAGAAGATCAAGAAATTTCATTTTGTTTTCTGCTATCTAAGGATGAGCAAATATTTTAGGAATAAAATTCAGTGGGGAGGGAAAGCCTGAAGTTAGCAATTTTATTATGTTTTCTAAAGCAGCAACAGCAAAATCTTTTCAGAATGTTTTCATTACTTTAATAATTGTCCAAGCATTTTCATAACATTTGATCATCCAAAAATGAAATTAAATAAAATAAGAACATGAAGTCAATTTTCAAGAGATACATTTGCTTTGCTTTTCAGAGACAATGTCATTTTTTCGGTCTATTAAATGTATAGTAGAGACACTTAGTTCACTTTCTCACATTAGAAATGTATTTGTAGACTGAAATGCACTGGCACACAATTGTAAAAAAAGAAGACACAATATTTTTTTAAAAAAAATAGTGCAAACTAAATATTTCTGCATAGCTACCTTATCTTAATATTAAATACCAATATTTATTAACAATTGATTATTTTAAATACAAAATTATAGGAATCCACCAATTTTCCTTATCTAGTAGAAAAAATATTCGGTTATCAATCCCTTTTAATTATATTGCAGAAAAAAGAATCCTGCCAGCATTTTTTCCTCTTGATATTCATCCATAGTTTTCTTCCTAAGGTGCAATTCTGAGGTGCAGATTATACTATAGGTAGGAAGATCAACTCTTTCATCAACTGCTAATATGACATGAAGAAAGGAGGGGTTGTTTATTTTTTTCATGTCTACACAAATATTTAACTTGAACTTGATCATGTTAACTTGATCACAAAGCAAAAAAAAAGATTTCTTACAACTTCCAGAAGTTCTCCATTGAGAGAATGTGAATTAACTTGAGTAGACTGCGTGCTTTATGAAAACTGTTTTTACAGCCTCTTTCATTTGCTTATTTCTCAAACTGAATATGAATGGGCTCAACAGAGGAGTCAATACTGTATTGATTAGAGAAACAATTTTATTTGTTGATGGATTGCTGCCTGAAGGCCTTACATACATGAAAATGCAACTGCTATACCCAAAACTAACCACAGTTAAGTGGGATGAACAAGTAGAGAATGCCTTTTGCCTTCCAGAAGAAGATGGAATCTGGACAATAACTATGATTATATAAACATATGATATAATGGTGCTAATGAAAGAGCCTACCACAATCACTGAGGATGAGAAAAAACTTATTAACTCCAAAAGTTTAGTGTCAGTACAGGCCAGTTTCATCAAGGCCAAGCTATCACAGAAAAAGTGATCAATCTGATTTCTGTCACAGAAAGACAGATTTGTAACTAGTATGGTGGGGAGAATAGTTCCCAAAAAAGCTGTTGCATAACAGCCAATAACTAGCCATAGACAGAACTCAAATCTCATGATCACTGGATATTGCAAAGGATTGCAAATGGCCACAAACCGATCATATGACATGACTGCTAAAAGGACAAAATCACTGCTTCCCAGGAAGAAGAAAAAATAGCACTGCAAAAGACACCCTGGGTATGAAATAGTTTTGTTGTCCAGCAAAAGACTCACCAGTACTTTGGGAATAATGGATGTTGTGATTAGAATTTCTAAGCAAGAAAGATTACCTAAGAAAAAGTACATGGGGATGTGTAGTTGGGGATCGTGAATAACCAGGATGATAATCATGATATTTCCAGCTAAAGTAATCATATATGATACAAGAAGAATGAATCCAATAAGATGTTCAAATTGATGTAGTTCAGGAAAATCTAGTAGCTGAAAACTGACAATGAGTGTATGATTCCCCATCATGTTTTGGAAATTCCTGGCAAAAATAATAGAAATATGCATTAAATTAGTAATACATTAGAAATTAAAGAAGACAGAGAAAAACCAATCAAGATGATAGCCACAGATTCTCATTTTGTTGTCAGATTAAAAAAAAAATTATGGAAAATAATGCCATTATATTTTTGCTATTTATTTTTCATAAAGAACAATATTAAACTTTTGTAAAGAGAAGATAATTATGTAAATACATAGAAAGTATGTTAAGTTAAAAGAAGAGGAGGGATGCTTGAAAAAAGGCTTATAATTTATAAGCCACTGAGTTAAGTAAATCACAGTTAAATCCTATACAAATCTATGATCTTAAATTGTTTGCTAGTGTTGACTCTGGAAAATTAACTTACAGACATAAGAATTAGTAAGACAACATCAAGGTATGGCTTAGTTAGAAACCAAACCAGTATATTAAAAGTTTTGATTCTTCCATCCTCAAACAAACAAAAAAATGGAGTTAAAAATGTCTACTTTATTCTAACTGAGGTTTGTGGAGAACAAAGAGAAGAGAGGTTATAAGAGTCAAGACACATTGCTCTCTGAAGTGCCATCCAAACCTTCATCTTTTAATAAGATGAAAATGCACAGCTTGGAATCAGAGGAACAAACATCCTTCTTGAATATTTGGGTTCAACTTCCAAAATGCTACCAATATTTCTACTGGGTTTCTGTGCATTGTTCAGAGTGACAGAAAACAGGGGAAATACTTCATACTGAATATTTAATAATTTCATTAATCATAATTAATTGCTTTTTTTCCCTTGGCACTACCTACTTCTTCTTCTTGGCCCATCTATATTTGAAAGTATAACTTCTGGAATAACGGTCAAAGATGCAGTGTGTCTAAAAATTATTGCACATTCTTTTCAAATAATTTCAGGTCTTTAAATATTCCTGCTGCACCACAAAGAAATCAAATCCAACTGTTCAGTCTAGTCATCTTTTCCTAATAATGTTTATAGAATCTCCCCAATCAAGTGAATGTTCTCTTCAGTGCACTTTGTTGAAAAACAGAGGGATATACTGCTTATTGTTGGAAAATAATCTTTATTGGATCAGAGTTTTTTCTTCTTCTTCTACAAGTCAATGTAACATTAATATTTTAAACTCTCAAATGACAATGTATCAGAGCCTTTTTGAATTCCTTAAAAGGAAATATATTACTCACATGTATCAGTCTTTCAGTTTCTTAGCCTTTTACTATGAAAGCAAATTTTCAAGTGATGATCATATGTATAACATTGAAGAATACTATGAAATTTGCATTTCTTCACAAAATGGACAAATTTCTTCATTCAGTTATATGAAATGCTCCATTCAGCTAACTTATTTCTATTAGATCAGGAGTGAACATCCAGGATCACTGGAGCCTAGGCCTCCCCTTAATGTCCACTAGAACAAAATAACAGAATTGGAAGGGACCTTGGAGGTCTTCCTGAATGCTTCAGGGTAACCCTAACAAAATGATTGAACAATGCATTCAGAGTCGACTTTATTTATGGTCTGCAACTAATGTTGCTGTCTTGTTATTTCCAGTTCCATGAGAAGTGAAACATTCTTCCATTTACATTACCCTGATGATCATTTAGTAAAATGGTTCTCTTAGGACAATTCTTTTGAGGATACAATATAATGTGTTTCTTCACTGCTGTTAAAATCTAAAAGTCAATGAGTGTGATATTCTATAGGATTCTAGATTTAATCCTTTCTGTTCTGTTAATGTTAATTTACCTAAAATATTTATTATTATTTTTTCATAACAACGTATTACACCTTCCCACTAATCATAATCAAGGCATCTAACAAGGAGTATATGCAATATGTAAATTCTAGGAGAATGTAGATAATTTTGACTGATCCTGAAAAACAGATCAGACCTGATTAATATTAGATGGATCTATAGTTACATCACCTAGGTCTAGCATCAGCAGATCTGTATCATCTCTAACTCTATCATACATGAAAAGGACAACAAATCAATTCTCTTTCATTGCCTACTGTACATGAGGATATCATTGTAATTATCAGGAAGTAAGCTCAGCTCAAAAAAGTAATTTTTTTCTTGGAAGAGAAGATCCTAATTCTAATACTGCACTGCCATACTGAATTAACATTAAATAGCTAAAGTTGAAATCAGAATTGTAAATAGCTTTAAAAAGTGAACAAAAAAGTAGCTGGCAGGCTTCCTGGAAATAGGAAGATCAACCATAAGGAAAATAAATGCATCGATAAATAAATATATATATTAGAATTTTCTATTTTTTAAAATTATATTTGAGTACATCCATCAGAGCTTGACATACATTCCAATTTTGAACATCCGATTATATCTAGTTTCCTAATGTTTCTATATAAGAAAACATGCATTCAAACCAATATTGTTCTAATTAATATTTCCATAAATACCAGTTTTTAAACCAATTCTTATAAATCCTATCATTCTTAGGAGATTCAGAAAGTATCTCCTTCAGCAATGTTTTACTTTTGTTTTTGTTTTTTTTTACTTATCTTTATGTTCTGTGTAATAATAGGAATATTCAGTTATCTAAAATGTTATATTTTAGATTAAATAGGTGACAAGCTTGATTAATTCATAGATTTTGTTTCATGTACCATTTAAATCTTTACATGTGTATGCTTCTTATAATCACAAAACCAAGTAATTTACTTGCTCATGCATTTATATATGTTTACAAATTTGTATACAGATAGGTCACAATCAGCGCAAGTTCAAATAATGCATTATTTAAATAAGTGCAAATTATAAGCTGATACCAGGTCATGTTTAATGTGACCCAATATTTAATTAATGTGAAGCCAGCACACAAGCAATTGAAGCTTTAGATCAGGGGTGTCAAACTGCCAGCCCGCGGGCAGATGTGTCATCCAGAAGCTATGCCCACCCCATTGCCGACAATGGCAAAATAGTCCCAATACATGTCTCAGGACATCATGTGACATCACAAGTGTGACATGTCTGCTTTAGATGTTGCTAATTTGTGTGCTTGAAAAATGGGAAAAAGATTACAGGAAAACAGTACGTATTTTTTATTTGTTTTTACTTTGCTTTGTATAATAATACAAGTTTTACTGTATATTTAAATTAGTCATCTTTCTATCCTTTACTATAATATTTCATTAATATAAAACAAAAATTATGTTCAAAATATTTTCTACCCTGTTTCCATTGAAGTACAGCCAATTACCTATTTTCCATAGAAATATAGCTATGAATAGTGTACATTTAAATAATGTAAATATGTAGTTGGATACATTGGCTACACTACTCCAGACCTACTGGTATTTTAGTTTTTTCAGAACTTTCCAAAGAAAAACTGAAGCTTTCTGACTAGCACACGGGTAAATTAAAAATGTAAAATATGAAGCCATGATATAATAAAAAGCATAATCAACACAATAATTAATAATTAATTATAATTAATAAGAGTTCAGAAATATATTTAAAATGGCCATTTTTGAGTTATTCCAAACATGGGTTAAAGAATGGAATCTCTAGTATAATAATAATAATAATAAGTTGGAAGGGACCTTGGAGGTCATCTAGTCCAACCCCCTGCTAAGGCAGGAAACTCTATACCATTTAAGACAAATGGCTGTCCAGTCTCTTCTTAAAAACGTCCAGTGTTGGAGCATTCACCACTTCTGGAGGCAGGTTGTTCCACTGGTTAGTTGTTCTAACTGTCAGAAAGTTTCTCCTTAGTTCTAGGTTGCTTGAGTAGACTGTGTGCTTTATGAAAAGTAAAGCCACATTAATTGATTCATATCCATAAATATGTTAAAATAATATCAACAGATCTAAGATTAAAATTAGTTCATCCGATATTTGCATTTAGAACTGTACAGGTGAGAAGCGAAGAGATGTACTTTCCAATTTGCAAGATTGATGCCAGCCTTGCAAGATAGCCTAGTCCAGAAGTATTAACAATCTTGCAAGTTCCAAAGTATGAGGAACTAGGGAAGATTGTTTGCCATGTCCATATTACTTTTGCCACTTGTTTGACCATTATCTAGTGTGGAGCTATTCCACTGTCTTCCAAGGCTATTCATACATACCATTACAATACCACAACTTTGAAATTTGAATATTTATCAGGAATTATGATTGTAATGAACATGGTGGGGTGTCTAAAAGATTGATACCAAGAAACTGAAAATATAACATTATTCCAGATATCAAAGAATGGCTGTAAGAAATCTGTGATCTAACTGTTTTGGAAAAGGTAATGTTTTCTGCCAACCAAAGGATGAAGCAAATCATATCAGCATGATAGAGATTTTGTGATATTTTACAATAATATTCCACACTGTTCATGTTACTTTACAGATATATCCTTACACATTACAGTGGCATAATTACATACTAGTTTTATAATATAGTAGGTAAGGAAGAAAGACGATTGTTGTTTTAACAAACTAGCAAAAAGTCTTCCCTGAGAGGGAGTTAGTAATGTTCTATTTATCACAAAACAAGAAAAATGGTGGAAAATACATTTGATCAAAATCTACAGTCATTGGCTTTTGAATTTATTTACAGCACTAATAAATATTTTTTCTTGGTGTACATCATAATATCATGATGAATGAAATGAACTCCAAGCATCATTTGTAAACACTTTCTTCTACTGAAATGAATATCAATTTAACTATTTTAGTCTGATTAATGTGTTTTATTTTTCATTGTTATATATTCAGTCTTTATGCCAAGGTTTAAAACCTAATAAGTATTACTAAAATTAAAAGTTTATATTTTTACATGAATTTTAAGCTGGGCTACCCACATAATTTAACTTGAATAAATACTATCTCTGCTTATTTATTTTTTAATTTGTTATGAAAATATTTTGGAGGAAGATATCTATCTACATGTATCTATCTATCTATCTATCTATCTATCTATCTATCTATCTATCTATCTATCTATCTATCTATCTATCTATTATCTATCTATCTGTCATCTATCATCTATCCATCCATCTATCCAAGACAGTAAAACATAAAACAATTTATTTGTAAAGTACAAAAAAGGGTAAAGAGCAATATTATATTTATTTTTATTATATGATTTTTTATGATTACTTTACCTCTGTAAGTATTCGTTTGCCTCTAGTTATGAATAAAAATATAATTATATATTCTGCATTAACTACATTTCCTCAGAGGTTATATTTAACAAATGATGGAAAGCTTCATTGTTGGTAAGCTCTCTAGATGTAGATTTTGTGCACAAACTTATAAAGAAAAGAAAAGAAAAAGTCAGCAAATGAATAAAATTTTGAATGTTTGGATTCAGTACCATCATTAAAGAATGTGTTGATACAATATGACACACAAAGCAGTAATAGCCTTTCTCAAGTTGCAGAGCTCATTTGATGGTTTGGTCTCAACACCATTTCTCACAAAGCTGTAAGTCTGTTATACATATAAAAGAGAAGAGTAAGTTTTCACAATTTATAGCTAATAGGGAAAGCATAAAGATTTTTCACTCTAAATGTTTTGTCATACGTCTGAGCCTTTTAATAAAGTCCCTAAAAACCTCTTGGACTTTCTGATTTCTAAAAGTGAATATGATGGGGTTTAGCAGAGGTGATATAGCAGTAGTGATCAAAGAGGCAATTTTGTTGAGATTCATAGAGCTAGTTTGAGAAGGTCTGACATAAATGAAGATTGAGGTGCCATAGCCAATTGAAACAACTGTAAAATGAGAAGCACAAGTTGAAAAGGCCTTTTGCCTTCCTGTGGCAGAAGGAATTTGGAGGATAGTACTTATAATGTAAATGTAAGAGATCAGTGTTAGTAAAAGAGAACCCAGAATAATAGGAAGCGAGACAAGGAAATCAATAAACTCCAGCAGGTGGATGTCAGCACAAGCTAAGTGAAGCAAAGGGGCACTGTCACAAAAAAAGTGATTGATCACATTGGGCCCACAATAGGGCAAACCCAGTTTCATCACAGTGGGAGTAAGAATGGAAAAGAAGCCACTCATCCAGGAAGCCAATACCAGAGAAATACAGACCTTCCCATTCATCATGGTAGTATAATGAAGGGGGTAACATATGGCTACATACCGATCATAAGACATCATTGCCAATAGGACATATTCAGAGGTACCAAACAGAAAATAGAAGTATGACTGAATGAAACACCCAGAGAAGGAAATATTCTTCCGCTCCTGTAAGAAATTTTGCAGCATCTTTGGAACCACCGTTAGTGTTATCAGGATTTCAATTATGGACAAGTTATACAGGAAGAAATACATTGGTGACTGGAGGCGGTAATCTGATGATATCAGAATTATAATTAGGGTATTCCCAATCATTGTTGCCACCAAAATGAGGAAAAACAACAGGAAAAGGAGGATCTCTATCTCCCAAGAATTGGGGAATCCAATTAAGATGAATTCTGTTATACTTGTTGCATTTCCTTTTTCTATGTGTCTTTTCTCTAAATCTTTCCACATGGCCACCTAAAACAATAGGAAACATAATTGAACTTGACGCTGGAAAAGGTTTTCTTGAAATTGTTACTTACAGTTTATTTCTCTATTATCTGTTTATCTTAATATTTTATAATATTATAAAAACAATTATACACTCTGAGAAGAAATTCATTTAGTTTTTAAATATGTTTAGCTACATATATGAATCCATAGAGACCAATTGATCAAGATAATTTAGATTCAATACCAATTTCAGCAATTATGATTAATTTAAGATCCCAAGTATTAAGTAACTTACCTGGGTTAGAATCAAATACCTTCTGATATCTACCTATTATAAAAGCAGCATAGTAACATTATCATAGGCTTGAATAATTATAATCTATTGAAAATCATCATTAGCAAATAAAGATTACTCTAAAAACACATGACCTGACTTCCTGAAAATCTGAATATTTTTAACATGATTTTTCCCTTCTCATTTTCAATACTTTGAGGTTTCTTTTGTCAGAAATTATACATCCTTTTTCTTTAGTAAACACAATACTTTCTTCAAAATAATCAAGAAAGATTCTGAAAATGGAACTGCAAGCATTTTATTAAAAGTTAGTCCCGTTTTCACAGCAAGTTTGTAGGAATATTCTAAGAAAAGAGTCAAAGTGAGTTTCAGAGATTCCTTAAATAGTCTTTATATTTTAGAGCTCTGCTGAGAAGATTCTCTTTGTTATACATTATGGTATACCAAAAAAGTAAGCAAGCTGCAGATTAATTCCTCATGGATTTTTTTTCATTATTAGAGCAATACATACTGTATAACAGGTGATGAAAAATATTTACTTTTATTGTGTATTCCCATATGGTCCATTATAGTTAGAGATGTTTTCTACTTTCTACTTATTTTTTCTTTCTTTTTTAAGATTTTTTTATCTTGCCTTTATTATTTTTATAAATAATTCAAAGGAAAAAATATACCTTGTTAAGTCGTGGGCTCTTGGGTGCAGGAATGACGACATGAGGCTGAGTACAGGATAACTCATACTTTATTCTTGCTGGAACTGTACTGAAACTTGGGCTTAAACCAGCTACAATATATAGTGTAGCCCCTAGGCGGCAGCCAATCTGTTTGAACCCAGTCTTGCCTCCTGGGGCTAGCCAATTGCGGGACCGGAGACAGCCAGTCTGGGTTGCTGGAGAGCCGTTGGCTGCTCCAGCAACGCACGTGGTATATCACCACAAGCCCAGTACATAACACTCCTCCCCTCTTAGATCGAACTATGACAACCGTGATTAGTCTTGGCAGTTATCAAGACTTATTAATCAACTCACATACAACTGTAGTGATAATAATAATAATAATAATAATAATAATAATAATAATAATAATAATAATAATAATAATAATAATAATAATAATAATAATAAAATCAATGTGGCTGCAATGAGATTAAACAATGTCTAATGAACAGGTTTCCATTGCAGAAAAGAGCAGTTTCACAATGCACTAATTTCTGTAGTTAGTGGTAACAAGTTTTACAACAATATGCATCACTTTATTTTACAATGTAATCTGTGAGGTACGCAGGAGGCTTGTGTGGCCTAGAGGAAAGTCTTGGAGTTCCCATCACTTTGTGGTCTACCAGCTTACCCAGTGGGCTGGGTAGACCCATGTCCCTTTGTGCTCCAGTGTCAAGGGGATTCAAAAAGCTCTGGCTGGCCTCACCAGGTTGGTCCACCCCAGAGTCAGTCTGTTCAGCAGAGTAGGCACAGTGGTTGCTGAAATTCAGCACAGTGGTTGCTGAAATTCAGTTGGCTCACTTCGCCAGGGGGTCCATGTTGCACTCCCATGCTACCCGTTTATTCATCAGAATCCATCTCCTATGACAAAGAAAAGCCCTGGTTGTCCAAGTGAGGGCTGGCTTGGCCACAAGTTTGAGGATCTTGGGAGGGATTTATGATGCAGTCCTCACTTAGTGGCCATTCTGGAAACCTTTTCCTGAGTTGATCAATGGGTCTTCTGACAACTCGCCCTCCCTCAAACCCCACTTCATAAAATAGGGGTCCGGATGCCTTGGTAATTTGACCAGGAACCCACAGATTCCCGTGACCATAGTTCCTGGCCCAAACCCAATCTCGCATGTGCAGCCCCCTCAGGGGTTTTGGTCGAGAGGCTTCTGCTGCCACTCTATCTGGATGCAACCTGTCCAGTTTAGTAATCAAACACCTCCCCCAATGTAGTTCTGCAGGAGTTTTGCCTCTAGCAGTGCAGGGCATAGAATGCTGGCAGAGTAAAAAATCTGCCAATCTGTGATGCCAGTCACCTGTGACAATGCGCTTGAGTGCCTCCTTTGTTCTCCTCACCATGCATTTGGCTTGTCCATTAGAAGATGGATGAAACGGTGAAGACATTGCATGTCTGATGAGATTAGCTCTAAGAAAAGCCTGAAATTCAGCAGCAGTGAATTGGGCCCCATTATCAGAAACTAAGACATCAGGCAACCCATGTGTTGCAAAGAAGTTTTCTCAGCACCTGGATGGTCCTAGCAGTAGTCATGTTAGGAACTGGAATTACTTCCAGCCATTTTGAGTGGCTATCCACTACTATCAGGAAAGGCCCAGTGTAGTCTATGTGAATCCTAGACCAGGGAGTGTGTGTTTCCTCCCACCTGTGAACTGGGGCCTGAGGCATTTCAGGCCTAGATTGCTGGCATGTATAACAACCATGGAGTTGACCCTCGATGGCCTTATCAAGGCCAGGCCACTAAAGGTAGCTTCTAGCTAAGGCTTTCATTCTGACAATGCTTGGATGTCCTTCATGTAAGGAGTGTAAGACCCTGTCTTTAAGGGAAGTGGGAATTATGACTCTGTTTCCCCCATAAAATGCACCCTTTATGTGCAGACAACTCATGCCTCCTGACAAAATAACTTTGAAATTCACAGCCTGGGCTTTTTTCCAACCAACCTGTGTATACCCATGACAACATTCTACTCAGTATTTTATCTGTGGCAGTTTCAGCAGCAATATCCCGTGTGTGGAGGGTTAACTCAGGTATGTCCTGTATGGACAGTATTCTAGCAGCAGGAGCTGGATCTGGATCCATTAGTGGCAATGGTAGTCTGTTAAGGCCATCAGCATGATGGCCTCAGCATGATGAAAGGAAATGTCCATTCCTGGTTTATGAATTAATTTGAAATTGTATGCAGACAAAAATAGACCATCTCAACATTATTGGAGATAGTATGTGGGGGGTTTGTTTGTCTGTTGTGAACAGTCCCAACAGAGGTTTGTGGTCAGTGTAGACAGTGAAATCCCTGCCATATCAATAATCATGATTTTTTTTTAACTTCAGCAACTATGGCCAGTGCCTCTTTGTCAAACTGGGCATAGTTGCGCTCAGCAGAGGACAAGGTCCTTGAGTAAAATGCCATAGGATCCTGTTTCCCATTTTTCTCTATGTGGCTTAAGACTGCCCTCACCCTATAGGGAGATGCATCACATGCAAGACATACAGGTTTAGACTATATGCAATGAGTTACAATGGACTTTTCTGATAGAAGTGCTTTCATATCCTGGAAACTTTTTTTTGTGTAGGTTAGTCCATTTCCAAGGGGCTTTTTTGTCAAGCAGCCTGTGGAGGGGTTCTGCTACTGCTGCCTTATGAGGTAGGAATGTGTGATAAAAGTTTAGGAGACACAAAAATACTTGCAGCTCTCTTTTTGATTTGGGCCTAGGAGCCATTTTAATGGCCTTCACTTTAGAAACAGTGGGGTGAATACCATTAGCATCAATGTGAAAACCCAAGAATTCTGTTGATGAGACCCCAATACTACACTTGCTCTTCTTTAATTTGAGGTCTGCTTCGTGAAGCCTCGGCAAAACAGCCCTGAGCCTTCTAGCCAATACTTCTGGGGATTCCCCAGCAATAAGAACATCATCAAAATAAGGGCAGACACCCTGGATACCCTTAACTGTACGTTCCATAATCCCTTGGGAAATACCCGGTGCAACACTGACTCCAAACTGTAAGCGTTTGACTTTGAATGCCCCTCTGTGAGTCATGATCATTTGAGCCACGGCTGTGGCCTTGTCAACCGGCAATTGCTGATAAGCCTGTGCTAAATCAAGTTTAGCAAAAATGGTTCCCCCTTACAAAGAGGCTAAAATATGGTTGACCACTGGAACCGGATAAGCATGCTGCTTGAGGGCCTTATTCAATGTGCATTTATAATCAGCACAAATGTGAATTTCCCCGTTGGCCTTAAGTGGAGCGACAATAGGAGTTTCTGACTCCCCACCATCAACAGGCTGTAACACGCCATGTTCTACAAGCTTATCAATTTCACAATCAATTTTATGTTTTAAGGCAAAGGAGACCCTGTGAGATTTAACCCTGATTGGGACAATGATGGGATCTAACTTGAAAGAAATTGGCGGGCCTGTGTATGTCCCTAGGGTTGAATCAAAAACATCCGCGTATTCCTCGCACACTGACATGAGGTCTGCCGTTTGTGTCTGGTTTATGCCAGTAATCTGAATACCTAAGGCATCAAACCAATCAAGTCCAATGAGACTTGTTCTCTGGCCCTCTACTACTATTACATCCAGGTGCCCCCAAAACCCTTTAAATTTTACTGATATGGTGGCTTCACCCTTAACTTTAACATGAGCATTTTGAAAATCCATTAAAATGATATGTTTGGCCCAATTGTTACTGCGCCTACACACAAAGTTGTATGTGTCTTGCGAAATGATTGAGACGGCACAGCCGGAGCCCAACTCCATCTTATATGGAACTCCTTGTAGCTCTACTAAGAGCTTAAGTTTAGGCTTGAGGGGGTGTCAAGCCCCGGTGTGGCAAATGCTTCTCCAGCTTCTGAAGAATCCCACACTAACTGGACCCTGGGCCCCAGTACCTCTCCTAGTCGGTTCCTCTGACTGGTGTTTGGGTGGCCGATCTCTCTGGTGGGCTCTGCAAACCACCATGATGTGGCCAGTTCCTCCACAAGCTCTACACATGGCTGAATGAAATCTGCACTCAGTGTGAATATGGTTGCCTCCGCCTTACATATCGGTAAGAGAATTGCCTTGTAACTGTCCTCTCGCTGGTGGCTGTTGTGGTGTCGCGGGTTGGGTTGCCTTTGGAGTTTGTTGATTTCAGCTTCTTCTGATGATGATGATTCTCCAGCAAATTTGGTGACCTCAAGATGGACCGATTCTTCAACTTTTGAAGGTTTGGTGGGCTGAACTGTCTGCACTGCACCCCCGGTGGCTTTGTCAGCCATCACCTCATCCTTTGCCTTGGAAAACGTTACATTGGGTCTAGCAAACAGTCTCTGCTGAAGGGTTCTGTCCTGAAGGCCACAGACGAGCCAGTCTCTTAGTCATTCTTCTAAGTTTGAGAACTTGCAAAGGCGTGTGGCCTGTCTAAGGCCCACAATGAACTTCTAAGCTGTCTCCCTGGGTAGCTGCACTCTTTGGTCAAATTGGAATCTCCACACCATCTCCGACATTTTGGGCTGGAAGTGCCCGGTTAGCTTCTTCTTAAGGTCTGCGTATGAGACTGCTTCGATGGGTGTCGACACAAAGATTCTCTGCCAAATCGAAGGTTGCTGGGCCGCACACGCAAAGCAACGTTGCAGCCTTCAGACCTTCCTCCACAATCTGATTTGCTCTCAGATAGTTCTCTACTTGTGAAAGGTAAGATGGCCATTCTTCTGGATGCTTCATGTCAAATTCTCTTAGTTTGCTGATCTTCGGCATTCTTCCTTCAAATTCCTGTGATCTTTGGATCCTGCTGCTAGGCTCAGGGAATGCATCCGCTGACCGCAAGGCCACTAGTGTGGCTTGCTAGCCGGCCTAGAGAAGGGGGGAAAATGCCTCTTCCCTCTGGCGTGTGATGATGACCCCTCATTGACTTCAGTTCTTAATCGGCAAAGCAGGATCCCATACTCATCGCCACTGTTATGTTGTGGGCTCTTGGGTGCAGGAATGACAACACGAGGCTGAGTACAGGATAACTCATACTTTATTCTTGCTGGAACTATACTGAAACTTGGGCTGAAATCAGCCACAATATATAGTCTAACCCCTAGGTGGCAGCAAATGGGTTTGAACCCATTCTTGCCGCCTGGGGCTAGCCAATTGCAGGACCGGAGACAGCCAGTCTGGGTTGCTGGAGAGCCGTTGGCTGCTCCAGCAACGCACGTGGTGTATCACCACAAGCCCAGTACATAACATACCTAATATTCCTTCCTCCTATTTTCCCCACAACAACAACTCTGTGTGGTGGCTTGGGCTGAGAAAGAGTGACTGGCCCAAATTCTTTCAGCTGGTTTTCATGCCTAATATAAGACTAGAACTCACAGTTTTGTGGTTTCTTGGGTTTTTGATTCCAAGGGTTTTTTTTAAGCTAGCTTCTAAAAGCTACCATGTATTTGTAGCATACTTAAGCTGATTTTGATATTTCCCGAAGATTAAGAGTAGGAAACTAGAAGTAGCCACATTTTCTTTTCCCTAACAACTCTCATTTCAGGCAATCATGATTACAACTGATACATCATGCTGAACCTGCATAGTGCATCATTTTGGAATTTCTCCTCCCCTTAATCTTGTATCTGATGGTTCCCTTTTTTATTAACACCTCAAACTTAATCATTAAGTCCTCTGGACCAGTACTCTTCTCATATTTGATTGACTTGGCTGCTTTATGCTTGGACCAACATGGTGCTGATTTCAGTGGGGTGATGCTTGTTTAGAATGGTTGACACTTATTTAGTTCAACTTGTTCTGGCTTGGATGGAGTATCTTTAAACACTTGGTTGACTGTCTTTTCTGGTTTGAATTATCCTGGCCCTGGCTAGAATAAATTGGTTTATTGCTTCACCTTTGCCCTTCCCTCTCAAAATCTTGCAATGTTCCTTTCTGGGATTCTGCTGGCTGCTTAGCTTTTATTACAACACACTTCCTGAACATATTGAGGGGGTTTGCCATGTCTTTGCCATGTTTCTGCTGGTCACCTTGTCAGCCAAATTCTTTGCCCCTTCTGGAATCTTATTAATAGACAATCTGCTGGTTAAGCTATTGGACTACTGCTTGTGGTCCTGAGTTTCTTGGAGCTGGCTGATCTACCAGTCAATTCTTCTTCATATCACCATATCACATATCACTTCATATGCCAGATCATATAATTCTGGGAGGTATATAAGTGCATACTAGTAGATATATGATATAAAGGCTTTTTTCCTTATCATAAATTTAGACTTAAATAATTTGCAGAAGATTAATTTCATTGAAATATTTGTTTCAATGTATGAAAAGAAGCCTTCACAGACATCTGAAAAGCATAAAAGTTCACTAACAGCAAAACTTTTCAAAACCTCCTGTGTTCTAATCAACTGAAATATTATAGATTTTTTAATTATATTATTAGACATTTCAAAACTTATTCCCCAAACCTATTTGAATCTAGTTTTCTAATTAATGAAAAACAAAAAAGCAGTGGTCCTTGCAATATCCCCAGTTGTGTCAAACAAACTTAAAAATAAAATCTGGCAATCTTGATTCCAGATAAAAGAAATGTACCACATATTCCCTGACTCACTGATCCCAATGGAAATATATTAATTTATTTCTTAACAGTAAAGTTTTGCTAAAGTACTTGTAGCTTAATATACACTGTTAAGAAAAAAAGTTTCCCTATGGGACAATTCTGAGAATTTGGAAGCATAGCAGTTTTCAAATGAAGGTTGTTTGGTGTTCTATTATTGAAGACCTAAATAATCATTCTGGGAAAGCAGTTTTAATAGAATCTTAATCTGTGTCCATGTGAATAATAATAATAATAATAATAATAATAATAATAATAATAATAATAATAATAATAATAATAACAACAACAACAACAACAACAACAACAACAACAACAAAAACAACAACAAAGTTGGAAGGAACCTTGGAGGTCATCTAGTCCAACCCCCTGCTAAGGCAGGAAACCCTATACCATTTCAGACAAATGGCTGTCCAGTCTCTTCTTAAAAACTTCCAATGTTGCAGCATTCACCACTTCTGGAGGCAGGTTGTTCCACTGGTTAGTTGTTCTAACTGTCAGGAAGTTTCTCCTTAGTTCTAGGTTGCTTCTCTCCTTGACTAGTTTCCATCCATTGCTTCTTGTCCTGCTTTCAGGTACTTTGGAGAATAGCTTGGCTCCCTCTTCTTTGTGGCAGCCCCTGAGATATTGGAACACTGCTATCATGTCACCCCTCACCCTTCTCTTCATTAAACTACACATACCCAATTCCAGCAACCGTTCCCTATATGTTTTAGCCTCCAGTCCCCCAATCATCTTGCTCTTCTCTGTACTCTTTCTAGAGTCTCAACATCTTTTTTACATCGTGGTGACCAAAACCAGATGCAGTATTCCAGGTGTGGCCTTATCAAGGCCTTGTAAAGTGGTATTAACACTTCACGTGATCTTGATTCTATCCCTCTGTTAATGCAGCCTAGCACTGTGTTGGCTTTTTTGGCCACTGCAGCACACTGCTGGCTCATATTGAAGTGATTGTCCACTAGGACTCCGAGATCCCTCTCACAGTTACTACTATCGAGCAAGGTACAACCTATACTATACCTGTGCATTTGATTTTTCCTGCCTAAATGCAGAAGCTTACTTTTTTCACCATTGAATTTCATTTTGTTAGATAGTGCCCAGTGTTCGAGTCTGTCCAGATCCTCCTGTATCTTAAGCCTATCTTCTGGAGTATTGGCTATTCCTGCCAGCTTGGTGTCATCTGCAAATTTGATGAGTTCCCCATCTATCCCCTCATCCAAATCGTTGATGAAGATGTTGAAGAGCACTGGACCCAGAACAGAGCCCTGGGACACCACACTACACACTTCCTTCCATGTAGATGCAGTTCCATTGAGGACCACACGCTGAGTACGGCCTGTCAGCCAGCTACGAATCCATCTGGTGGTGGTGCTATCTAACCCACATTTTTCTATCTTATCAAGTAGTAGCTTGTGATCTACTTTATCAAATGCCTTACTGAAATCCAAGTAAATTATATCTACAGCATTACTCTGGTCCACTAGTTTTGTCACTTGGTCAAAGAATGTAATAAGGTTTGTCTGGCACGATCTGTTTTTGACAAACCCATGTTGGCTTTTAGTGATAACTTTGTTTGCATCAAGGTGTTCGCTGATTTGTTGTTTGATTATCTTTTCCAGAATCTTCCCAGGTATTGGGGTCAGGCTGATAGGTCTGTAATTTCCTGGATGTATTTTTTCCCTTTTTTGAAGATGGGAACTACATCAGCTCTCTTCCAGTCCTCTGGTAGTTCCCCAGTGCTCCAGGATCTTTGAAAAATATAGTTCAGTGGTTCTGAGATCATGTCTGCCAGTTCCTTGAGAAGCTTGGGGTGTAATCCATCTGGTCCTGGTGATTTGAACTCGTCTAGGCTGGACAGGTGCTCACTTACCATTTTCTTGCCTATCTTAACTTGCGTTTCTATTCTGTTTTTTATGGCACTGGTTTGGGTAGGTTGGACTGTTTTTTCCCTTTGTGTAAAGACAGATGTAAAAAATGAGTTAAATAGGTCTGCTTTCTCCCTGTTGCTTGTCACCTTCTTGGCACTTTCCCCCACTAATGGACCAATCATTTCCTTAACTTTTTTCTTGTTTCTTATATGTTGAAAGAAGCTTTTTTTGTTATTTTTGACTTTGGTCGCAAGCCTTAGTTCATTTTGAGCCTTAGCTTCCTTCACTTCATCTTTGCAGGCACAGGCTGTTTGCTGATATTCTGCCTTAGTTATGTGCCCCTCTTTCCACTTTTTATACTTGTCCTTTTTATCTTTCAGTTTATCAGAGAGTTCTTTATGCAGCCATGCTGGTTTCCTTTGAAAGCTGTTATTTTTCTTCTTTGTTGATATTGTGCTAGACTGGGCCTTTATTATCTCACTTTTCAAAATTTCCCAAGCTTCTTGAGTTGTTTTCCCCTTTAGGATTCTCATCCATTGAATTCTTCCCAAGGTCTCTCTAAGTTTATTGAAATTAGCTCTTTTAAAGTCCAAGACTCTAGTTTGGCTGTATTCTATTGCTTGTGCTTCCATAATGTTGAATTCCAATATTGCATGATCACTTCCCCCCAAGGTTCCTGTGGCTTTGACACTTTCTATCATTTCATCTCTGTTAGTGAGAATTAAATCCAATACGGCTAATCCCCTAGTTCCCTTCTCTACTTTTTGGGAGAGAAAGTTGTCTGCTAGGTTTGTCAGGAATCTGTTAGATCTTCCACTTGGTGCAGAAATTCTCTCCCAGTTGATATCAGGGTAATTAAAGTCCCCCATTACTATTGTGATGCGCTTCCTACATGCCTTAGTTAACTGACTAGCAAAAAGTTCATCTATTTCCTCTGCTTGGTTGGGCGGCCTATAGTATACACCCTATGTCAATGTCATTTTTCCCCTTTTATATTGACCCAAATACATTCAAGTTTACAGTTTTCATCATTGTTGTGCTCTATTTCTGTAGAGATAAAGTTATTTCACTTGGAGGTTTCAGCTGGTGCAGAATGCGGCCGCGCGAGTTCTGATGGGGGTTTCCCGATACTCCCATGTAACACCTCTACTCCGCAAGCTGCATTGGCTCCCAGTTGCCCTCCGGGTGAGATTCAAAGTGCTGGTGATGACCTATAAAGCCCTAAATGGCTTGGGTCCGGGATATCTGAGGGAACACCTGCTGCCGGCATCAAGGTCCCTTCGTCCAGTGCGCTACCACAGGGAGGGTCTTCTCAGGGTACCACCGGTAAGAGATTGCCGGCGGACAACACCCAGGGATAGGGCCTTCTCAGTGGGTGCACCTTCCCTTTGGAACCAGCTGCCAGTGGAGCTTAGGACTGCCCCCCACCAGGACCTGAAGACCTGGCTCTTCGAGCTCTCTGGCCCAGGCTGAGAATTTTAATTTTAATTTTAACTGGGGTTTTATTTGTTCAGGGACGGATATAATTTTTTTAACTGTTTTTAACTTTTGTATTTTTTGTTTTAATCACCCTGTAAACCGCCCTGAGTCCTTCGGGAAAGGGCGGTATATAAATATAATAAAATAAATAAAATAAATAAATTTCTTATATAGAGAGCAACTCCACCTCCTCTTTTGTTTAGTCTGTTTCTTTTAAATAATTTAAATCCCTCTAGCTGTGTGTTCCATTTGTGAGTTTCATCCCACCATGTTTCTGTAATGGCAACAATATCATATCCGCCCTCATTTACCTGAATTTCTAGTTCACCCTGCTTACTGTTCATACTCTGCGCATTGGTGTACAGACATTTGAGTCCTTTATGACTGACCCTGTGTTTACTTGCTACATAACTTGTGTGGTGCCTAAGTTCCCCTATTTTCTTAGATTGCCAGGGACAGTGATATCAATTAACTCACTGTCCCCGTCGTTTAGTTTAAATATTCCTTCAGAAAAGCTGTGAATTTATTGCCAAGTAACTCAGTCCCTTCCTTGGATGGATGCAGACCATCTCTTTTGTACATTTTTTCATTGGACCAGCTACAGACATCATGACTAATATAACCAAAGCCTTCTGCTTTACACCACTCCTTTAGCCACATATTAAATTCTGCTATACGCTGGCCTTTTCCATTTTGCTCCTTATACACTGGTAAGACCTCTGAAAAAGTGAGCCTACAGCCTATTCTGCTGAGTTCCTGCCCAAAGCTCTGGAAATCATTCTTCACAAAGAGTACATCATTGTGGGACAGATCGTTAGTGCCAAGATGTACAATGGCATCCACATCACAGTTTTTGCTGGCATTGTTGACTATTTTGAAAATACACTTCTTGTCCTTACTGGCAGCAGCACCTGGAAGACACCTGACCTCTTTTGAAACCTCTGTATCCTTTCCTAAATTAACATCCCTTATAATTGAGTCACCAACCAAAAGGTGGCTTCTCTTTTTGGGTACCTTTCTTTTCTTTCATGACTGATGTGTAATACCTGATTCGCACTTCTCCCTGTCAGAAACAAGTTCATCTCGGACCATGGTCCCCTGCTTATTTGAGTTATCACAATTACCTTGACTTGTTTCCTTAATGTCCCTGTTAAGGTCAGCAAGGGCACAGTATCTGTTATGCAGGGACACAGCTAACGCTTTGGGTTTATGGTTCACAGCTCTCACCCTGCCAGATCCCACAGTTGTCCACACTGCCCTTCTCCTGCAGTATCTTTGCGGTAGAGGGGGCTGATAGTGTGGAGGCTCAGTAGAGTAGGAGGGCTGAACTAAACACCTAATTTCTGCCTGAAGAGTGCAGATTACAGACCCTAGATGAATAATCTGTCCTTGTAGACTAGTAATTTGTGTACATATAGGACAGTTTCCCAGTTTATGCATGCATTCCCCTTTTTAGGTCCCTTTACATTAAATCTCCATGTTTTGTATGACCATTTCCCTAATATGTGCTTTTTAAAAAACACAACTACCCCATACAAGTTTTTTTTCTATATCTCTTTCTATGGTGTGTCATCTTTTTCTTTTCAGAGTATTCCAAAATAGATTATTTTGTTGTATGTATTTTATCTGAAAATGAATGATCACCTGGAACTGGACAATACACAATTTATGAAAAACAAATGCTAAAATAAAGATACAAAATACAATACTTAAGAAGTAGCATCACTTATATAGAGTAGTTTTTTGCAAATGGGGTGGCCTTGTACATTCAAACAAATGAACAAAGATCAATCCTCAGAGGATATGGAAGAGCCATGTGTTTCATTAGCTTCCAGAAGGCCATGAAAGTGAGCCTAAATGTACTTCAGGCAAACTGTTCTAGAGAAGGGGCCTCATATAGAGAATTAAACTAGATGGGGACCCTCACTCAACCACTCTTCCCTAATTTTTTTTATTAAAGAGTTTTACAAAAACAAGATTTTACAATACATCCCAAAATCCCACCCACCCCAAACCACCCCACTTCCCCCCCCCACTTCCCAGAGCTAAATACAGGGTATAGTTATAATAATCATATTCTAGCTAAAGATTGTCCATAATATAAAATTAACCAAATTCATAATGTGCTTTAACTCCCCTTTAACATAAATACATACAAAATACTAACACTAAAATTAATAACAATATCCCTCTAAA
Organism: Vipera berus; assembly: GCF_964194415.1. Lineage (NCBI taxonomy): Eukaryota > Metazoa > Chordata > Lepidosauria > Squamata > Viperidae > Vipera > Vipera berus. The sequence continues at coordinate 25,760,655 of NC_138205.1, read as the reverse complement.
ATCTACTCATAAGCTAAATGGAACTTTTTAGTCCCATATTTATTCTGAATATAATCTATCCATCTCCTCCAAACTGAAATATATCTTTCTTGTGAATGATCCTTCAAATAAGCAGAAATCTTAGACATTTCTGCAAGATTCGAAACTTTAAACACCCATTCTTCTATTGTAGGCAAACTATCTTTCTTCCAGTATTGTCCCACCAGTAACCATGCTGCTGTTATCAAATTCAACATCAAATTGGTTTCTTTAACATCACAATGTACAACAATACCCAATAGAAACAATTGCGGAGAGAACTTTATCTTTCTCTTAAAAATCTTTTGAATGTTCCACCAAATTTTAACCCAAAAAACTTTTATATTTCTGCAAGTCCACCACATATGAAAATAGGTGGCTTCTAAACTACCACATCTCCAGCATTTAGAGTGTAAGTTAGGATACATGTTAGACAACTTTTTAGGATCCAGATGCCATCTATAAAACATTTTATTAAAAATTTCTCTTAAATTTTGAGCCTGAGTAAATTTAACATTTCTAACCCAAATTACCTCCCAAGTATCCAGCGAAATTTGTTCCTGAATATTTTGTGCCCACTTTATCATACAATCTTTAATTAATTCCGTTTCCGAGTCCAGTTCGATTAAAACATTATATATCCTCTTTATATGTGCACGATTTAAATCTCTAATTTGTTTTACTAAATTTTCATCTGTAATTGTGATGCCAGCCTTCTCATCCAACTTCCACCTAGCTTTCAATTGAGTATATTGAAACCAAGAGTAACTTATGTTTTCTTGTCTTAACTCCTCTAATGATTTAAGTTGCCAATCATTCCCTATAGGAAAACATATTCAAACTCACTCCCATAGATACACCTTCTATCGCATGTCCAGGAATTCCCCAAATCGGTATTTTATAATTTAACTTATAATAATACTTTTTCCAGAGTCCCTCTCTTTCCCTAGCATCTTGTAAAATCTTAAATTTAACTCTTGGTTTTTTCCCCACCCAAATAAATTTATTAATACCCTTCTGCCATTCATCAAGGTTGGCATCCTTTTTCAATACAGGTATCATTTGAAACAAAAAGAGAAACTTTGGCAGAACATTCATTTTAACAACTGTGATTCTTCCCAATAAAGATAATTGTAATTTTTTCCAATTATTTAAATCCCTTTGTACCTTCAACCATAATGTTTCATAATTATTCTTATATAGTTTTACATTTGAAGCTGCAATATACACTCCTAAATACTTAACCTTTTTTACTATTTCAAAACCTGTTAGTTTAATTAACATTTCCCTTTCACTCATAGATATATTCTTAGATAATATCTTAGTCTTATTACTATTCACCTTAAACCCAGAAACCTTACCATACTGAGTTATAATTTCCATCAAATCTATAACCGACTGTATCAGTTGAGATACTGTCACAACCAAGTCATCAGCAAAAGCTCTCAATCTATAATCATTCTGTTTTATTTTAATTCCCTTTATCATAGAGGACTCTCGAATTTTAATTAATAAAATCTCTAAAGTTAGAACAAACAATAATGGTGATAGTGGGCATCCCTGTCTTGTACCTTTTTCAATTTTAAACGTCTCTGTTAGCCCCCCATTAATTATAATTTGTGCAGTTTGTTGTTGGTATATAGCTTTAATAGAATGTAGAAATCCTTCTCCAAAATTCATCTCCTCAACAACTCTCAATAAGAATTGCCAATTCAATTGATCAAAAGCTTTCTCTGCATCCAAAAATATCAATGCTGCAGGGACTTGGTTGTTCTTATCCAAATATTCAAGCAAATTTACAATTTGTCTTACATTATATTTCATATACCTTCCTGATATGAATCCCGATTGATCACTATGAATCAATTGTTTCAAAACTTGCATTAATCTATTAGCCAATACTTTAGCAAAAATCTTATAATCTGTATTCAAAAGTGATATAGGTCTATAATTTTTAGGTTGAGTAAGGTCTTGATCCTCCTTTGGAATCAATGATACAAAAGCTGTCCTCCAAGATGGAGGAACTGCTCCTCCAGTCTGAATCTCATTAAACAAGATCTTTAAAGGTTCAATCATTTCAACCAACAACCTTTTATAATAAATTACTGTTAATCCATCTGTTCCCAGGGCCTTGCCCAATTTCAACTGTTTAATAGCTAAAGAAATTTCCTCTGATGTTATTAGGCAATTCATCTCAAGTTGTTGTTCTTTGGAAAGTCTCGGAAAATGAGCTTCCTGTAAATACTTATCTATATCTAAAACTTGTATATTTTCTCTAGAATATAATTTCGAATAAAAATCTAAAAAACTCCTCTTAATCAGCTTTTGTTGATAGACTTCTTTTCCATTATATTCTATTCCATCTATAGTACGTTACTTCTGTTTTTTCCTTAATTGGTAAGCCAACCACCTACCAGGCTTATTAGCATTACAAAAAGTGTTATGTCTAGCATAACGCAAATTAGTTGCTACTTGGTCAGCCAATAGCATACTAAATTGTTCTTTCAATAAATGTATCGAAATCCTTAAATTATTATCCAATGGATTCAAAATAAAATCTTTCTCTTTAGATTTATTCCTCAAGATCTATACGTTTTTGCATTTGCTTACGCCTATAAGCGTTATTCATATAAATCAAGACCCCTCTCATATAAGCTTTACTGGCATCCCAAACCATTCCCATTGATGTACCTTTATGCATATTCATAACAAAAAATTCTTTCACATGTTCTCTACATTTCTGCAAGAACACCTCATTTGTAAATAAATTTTCATTCAGTCTCCAGGATCTTCTACTACCATCTTCAGCAAAAAACTCCAACCAAACAGGACTGTGATCTGACAATGTCTTAGGAAAAATCTTAACGTTCTTAACCCTAGAGAAAAGATCAGTAGTAATTAAAATAAAGTCAATCCTAGAGAAAGATTTATGTCTATCCGAAAAAAAAGTAAAATCTCTGTCTTTCATATTCCTTTCCCGCCATACGTCTCTTAATTCCAGATCCTCCTTCAAATAAAAAAAAGCTTTAGGCAATTTTGAATTAGAAAAGTTTTTGAAGGATCCCTTCTTATCTTCAGATGGGTCCAAAACTCCATTCCAATCCCCCATCATAATAATAGATTTGTAATCCAATTCAATTAGTCTCTGATATAAAAGTTTAAAGAATTTTTGCTGTTGTTGATTTGGAGCATATAATCCAACAAGAAGAGCTTTCTTTCCTTGTAGCATTAATTCAATACAAACATATCTCCCTTGTTTGTCCGATTCAATTAATCTAGCTGAAAAAAAAATTCTTAAATAAATGACCACTCCAGCCTTCTTGTCCAGAGCAAAAGATGAAAAATGTGTTCCCAATCGGGAATTAGCCAGATACTTTTGGTCTTTTAATGCAATATGTGTCTCTTGTAAGCAATCAATGTCATTTTTATGTTGTTTTAAATAATAAAATACTTTCTTTCTTTTCTGTGGTGAATTTAAGCCATTAACATTCCATGTCAGGAACTTCACCATCTTTGGTGACCAGGAGCCTTTGGAACATAGCCTGAAGATCACCTGTTGCTCTTTTCAGACATGCTCCTCCCACAGGCTCTGAAACAGCCGCATCTTGCGTAGTTGGACCAGATACAAGCTTCTGTTTTTGCTCTTTTTCCATACGCTTGTATGCAGCCCTAGTCATCCTCTGTTCTTTCGGGTCCTCCTTTAACGCCAAACTCTGCTCCATAATCTCAGCCTGCTGCATCTCCTCAAGAGGCAATGACATTGCCCCTTCACTCAATTGTTTATCTTCTTGTCTTGCTTCTGTTCTTTTAACTCGAGGAGACGGTGGTGAGCCTGCTTTAAGGACCTTAGTATAAAAATCCTTTGCTTTTAAAATTGTGTCCAACCTGTACCTCGTGCCTGCATAATTCACCACAATTCCATTGGGTATTTCCCATCTAAACTGAATTTGTAGCTTCTTAAGCTCATCGGACAGAAAAGCAAAATCTTTCCTTTTTCTAAGAATTTTTGGAGGTATCTCCTTTAAAATTATAATATCTTGGCCTGCAATTTGAAATCTTTCCCAATAGAAAGCCTGGATAATAGAATTTCTGGTTGATCTCCTGGAAAAGTAAATCACTACATCTCTAGGTAAATTTTTCTGCCTAGCAATCCAGGAATTAACCCTAAATGTCTTATCCATTTCTTTAAGTAATTCTTCAGGTTCACATTTCAAGACAGGAGCCACTGCTTGCACCACTTCCCATTCCAAATCTTCTTTAGGATTCTCCTTAAGGCCTCTGATGCGCAATGCAACTTAACCTCTACTCTGTCTATTTTCTGTTCAGTACTGATAATTTTATTTTCCAGATTCTCCACATACTCCATAACTGAATCCACACGAACATCCAGGTGTTCGATATATGCAGCCAAGCCCTGGAGTGCAAGCATTATATCCTCCCTCATTTGATTGTTTTGATTAACAAATTATTCCTTTGTTTCCTTTATTTCTTGCTGTAATACTTGTGTTATTACTTGTGTTGACTGCATCACAACTTGCTGAATGTCTGCCAGTGTAAATGCAGGAGGTGGGGGGGAAGGTGGTTGTACTGTAGGTTTCGTCAAAGTCTGCCCTGCGGCTTGTGGTAAAGGTGAAGAAATAACACTTTTAGAAATTGTAGGGCCTCCCCCACGCCTCACAGCCATCTCTTAAGTTTCGATTTCCTCTTTCACCCAGCAGAATCAAAGTTCAAAAAGAAAAAAAAAAGAAAGGAGAAGGGAGAAAAAATAAAAGTTCCTTATCCTTCAATAAAAAAAAGAACAAACTTTCAAATACACAAAGTCCGGTACTGGATGGAATCAGTTGCAAATTGTATCTCTTACTATATTGCAAAATATAACAATTTTCCAAAACAGTCAATTCACACAAGAAAGAAACATTCCAGCGCCATTTTTACTCCATTTCAGTCAGCTTAAAACTTGAAGAAGATAATGAATCTGAGTTAAAGTTAAAATCCAACTTGAAAATTCAAATCCTCATGCCTTGCTCTGCCTGCTTCTCAAAGAAAAAAAATACTCACAATCCCATCTAAGCAGCAGATGTAGTTGTCGCATCTTGTTCCACTCCTTTGTGGAGTGAAAGCATCCTGGGAGCGGAGAAAGCCTGGGCTCCGAGGGAACTCACTCCGTTAGCCCCCAGGCTCATTGGGGGAATCACAGAGGAGCTCTACCTCTACCCAAACAGGCTCGCCTCTCCCTCTTCTCCCAAGGGAGAGACTTCAGCGGCACGGGACAGCTGATTTTCGCTGCCTCCGGGCACTCTAACACTTCCCAAGATTGGGCGGCTTCAGAAACGCTGCCATTTGGCACGGCAGCACTACCGGAAGTCCACTCTTCCCTAATTCTTGACATCTTTAGTGCATTATGTTCCAAATGCAGTTGCGATTGGCACATTAGCTGAGAAAAAAAAACTCCTGATCAGAGCTTCTGCTTGTCTTTCAGTGGATAACATAAGTCCAGAAGGAGCACAATCCTATCAAGAATGAAAGATGGCACAATTCTGGAACCAATCTCTCAATTGGTTCTGTCTTGTATGGGTAGAGTTATGACCCATAACAGACAGAGGAGTCTGAGACAAGAACCTGCTCCAGGAGATCTAGTTCAGTCTCAGTCTGAGGGAATTCCAACCACTCAATTAACTGAGGTTGATCCCCCTGGCAATCACCAGGAGTAATTGCCTCAATTCTTAGAGCATATGGAATTGGAGTTGGAAAGACTACCCAGACCCAAATTATGTCATGTGCACTTAAGAGCAAAGAAATATGCTCAGCACATCTTCTTGCACTTCAGGGGCATTCCCAGCTTTGATTGTCTTCACCAGCTTGGGTTCTATTTAGGAACAATTGCTAATCTAGCTTCCTTTATTGGGAACAACCACTCTGTTCACCAAAAAGCTCTGGCTATTACACCATGAATATATGCTCACAGAAATTCTGTGCTTTTCATCCGGACTGGCTGATAGACTCTCCTCCTCATACAGGCAGTTGGACTAGATGACCTTTCTTCCAACTCTGTTATTCTATGTTCTATGACTTACCAACACTGAACACTGGACTATCCCCTTACAATGTTTTCTGCCTGCTGCCAGCAGTTTGTTTATTGAGACTTTGCCTAAAGATATTCTAAGGGATTTGGGACTGCTTAAGACTGGCTGTGCATCTGCATGTGTACCTGCCACTGAAATAATTGCTCAACTAACAATAAAGTCTTTGAACTGTTTTCATTTGTGTGTGTGCCTGATGTGCCAGATCTGAAAAGGGCAGGTTGAATCTGAGCTTGCTTTTCCCCATGGAAATATTGATAGCCTTCATACACATGACTTCCATTACATCCCAAATGGGCTGAGGGTAGAAATGAAGAATTTGGTACCATAATCATACTAATGATACTTTACTCTGAACTAGTGGATAGACTCTCCCAGCAATTTTATATAAATGTTAAGTGATTTAGAAGAAAGAATAGAGAAGAACTGAAGTCTAAGACACTCCATAATGAAGTCCCCAGAGGACTTACCACACTCCTTACACAGCCATTCTCTAGAGTCACTTTTCAAAGAAGAAGAGGACCCCCCCCCAAAAAAAGGCAATACATAAGGAAACTGTGGGTTGTCCAGATACTTTAAGTCTAGATCACACTTGCGGCAGACATATCTGCATGAAAAATGCACACAACCTGAAATGTAGGCAAAATCTGGGCTCCATTATTCCAAGAGACCAGTAAGAACAGTACATTAAGGACCTACAGACCTAGATTTAAGATTCAAAAGAATAGGTAAAGTCTATCAGGATGGTTACAGGGTATGCATGAAGGAAAGGAAAGAGTAGATGAACTGCTGTAGAAGTTTCTAATTTTCATATTTCTTGCTAACTGCATTCCTCCCCTCAGATATTTTGTTTGTGGCTTTATGTCACCTTTTCCCATTTCTTTTTCATCCTATAGATTTTCCCATTCAACTTTCATTCATTTCTTAAAAATCTTACATTGCATTGAATTGGTACTATAAATAATCAATAATCAAATAATCAATATATAATCAATAAATGTGGATATTATATACATTTATGTACATGACTATTTATTTCATTGTTTATTAAACTGAACACTGCCTTCTTTTATTGTGAATAAAATTAATGAAAGCATGTTCTTAACATTTTTACTCCTGTTTATTCTTTGGAAACCAAAGCTCCCTATGGAAGAATGAACACATAAAATTTATCAACAAAATAATTTGCCATACAATATTGCATCCCTCTATGGAAGCTCTTGTTGACTGTACATCAGGTAAGACTAAGTGTGCATTAATTTTTTTTAGAAGTTTGCTATTCTCTCCATTCCTTAAATTCTACAGCTAAAATGTTAATTATTAAACTTCTCTTGGCTTAATTCTTTTTAGGTATGGAAGGGAATTAAATATTTGGGGAAAAAATAGTTTTACAGGAACTGTTATTCTCTTGGAAGACAACAAAACCCCAGCTGTTTTCTCAGGTGTTTGGGCCAGAAAGTTAAAGCATATTGTTTTAATATACTTTTATAATGTTGGAATCATTTGTGATGTCAGAGATTTAACTTAGTTTATTAAAGTATATGTTCATAGATCAATCATGCATATGTTAAAAAATATTACAAAGCATCTAAAAAAACCCTATTCATGCCTGCACTAAATACACTAAGTGAAGCAATGACATCAAAAACATTTCTTGATAAAAAGTGAATAATTGCCATCTGAGAATGGTCTGAATAGTTTGTAGTTACAGGGAGATTAGTTCTGCTCTTCAAAAGTGGTAAATAGGACATTTCAGAAGCACATCTGCTGCTGCCTTAGTTTCAAAGTCTGAGCCAATACAGGAATGTTCTTGGCAAAAAATAATATTGTATCTACCCAACAATACCATTCAGGGAACAGCAGTGTTGTGAAATTCTCAAGGTCATGTATTTAATATAGGGGCAAATAAAAATAATAACAATCCAAACATGTTAATGTGAACACCGTCCTATAAGATGGGCCTGTAAATGGAATAAGTTTTTCGGAACTGGAGAATGGGAATGTTTAGTTATCGTAGCAGAAAGATTTATTATGTAAATTACTTCAATTCTTGCTTTCATTTTATACACCACTCAAAATTGTCATATGATGGGTGCCATATAAATAGAATATATAATACATACATAAACTCAAAAAGTGAAAATGTATTACTCCAGAATCCAATATAGATATTTGGAATTGCCAAATAAACTTATTACAGAAAGACTTTTGTCATAATCAAATGAAATCAGATTTTTTTTCGTAGTTAAGATTTAGAAAAAATCAACTAACCATTGGATAATAACTGAACTGAACTTTGCAAAGGATCTCTGTATGTAATTATATCATTTGTAAATTAAAGTAAGAGGTAGGTAAAGAAAACTTAATATAGCTCTGTAAAGTCAAATATAATGAAATATAGATGGAGGAATTGGTTCTTTTTTGGGTAACGGTCATGTATGTTACAATAGTGATGAAACACACTGGTTTAGTTGATAAGCAGGGCAAATTAAATATCAAATTCAGGGAGTAAGAATGGAAAAGATTATTGTACTCCAATCCATTCTTATGAGCTTCCTCAGTAACACTGAATAAAGAAAGATGTCACAGTAAATTTGACTTCAAGTTCATCCAGCAGGGCTATTTTTATTAAGGAAGTCCTTCTCCTCCTTTAAAAAAAACCATGCACAGACATCTTCTTAAAAAAAAATAAATCACTGATTTTTAATCAATAACAAAAAATAAAAATCACAATTACAATCATAATAGATAGAGAGATACACTGCATTTCCAAACAGAAGAAAAAAGGGGAAAACAGAACAAGTGCTTCAGCAAAAAAGTGAATGAAATACAACAAAGAGGAAGAAAACAATATATTATCTCATTATAACAATGAACAGTTACAATTATACATATGATTGTCTAATACAAATATTATTCAAGTACAAATATATTTTAATAGGTTTATACAACTACCTTTTTAATATTTAAAATTTCACTGCGTTTATTTATAAAAAGTCTATGTTACTAGGCAATATAATCATTAGTCACAAATTTGATCAATTCTTTGGTCCATTGAATAAAAGAAATCATTAATTTAACATTAACAGTGTTTCAGTATTTGGAGGGCTGCCACAAAGAAGAGGGGGGGGGTTGTCAACCTATTTTTCATAGCACTAGAAGGCAAGAAACAATGGGTAGAAACTAAATAAGGAGAGAAGCAACCTAAAACTAAGGATAAATTTCCTAACAGTGAGAATCATTAAATAGTTTGCCTTTGGACGTTGTGGGTGCTCCATCATTGGAGGCTTTTAAGAAAAAACTGGACAGTCATTTCTTTAAAATGATATAGGCCTGTATAATAAACCAGTGTACTAGAAATATGATATTATCGCAGATGGTGCCTTTTATGTTGCCTTCATAGACCTAAAGGCAGCCTTTGATTCCATATTCTACTCTCTAAGATCAGCTTTGGAATAAATTAGCAGCATAATGGATCACTGTCTTTCCTCAAAAGTTGACAATTATGTATGTCATTGTGGCATTTATTTTCTTATTTCCATTTCTTGGTTATTCACTGACCTTAAAAAAACAACAACACTGTTTAGTCTTATTTGTGGTACATATTGTAATTAAGATATATTGTTTACTTTTCCTTAGTTGATTTACCCTAGAGTTAAAGTTCTTTAGAAAAGAAACATCCTCAGGGAAAGATGACAGCATAGAGTTTATGAACAAAAGAATTTGTCGTGCTATACATTGACCCAACTTCCTGTATTTCAGGTAAGACAAAATGTACATTTTTCTTAGCAGTTCTATATTCTTAACCTTTTTAATCAAATTTCTATAGCTATAAATGTTACTAATTTCTGTTGGTCTTGTTGTTGTTGTTAGCTGCAAAGTCTCTGTTGGTCTGACCCTTGCTAAATATGGGATGAGATTAAATAATTGAAAACCCATCCAATTTTGCAGGAATGAAAATCAAAGTAGATGGAAGGAATGCATTACTCAACCATCCAATGTATATAGTTGTCAGTCCCAAGATTTCTTTTCTAATAAGCTCCCTTTATGAGCCTCTAGACCCTATTTGGGGTAGAGTGGATGCAAATGAGCATTTACTAATTGGATGCCCTCTCCTACACAGAATCCATCTTTATCACATTTCACATTGTGATGGATTCACTGTGACTAATTAATAGTGACAGTATGAGCATAAAAATAAATACTATTTTCTCTGGCATCCTGACAGACTTTCTGTATACTTTCATGATGGACTGTTTTAAAATGTTTATTCTTTGTTTCCTTCAGAAACTGTGCCATGGAAGTTCAGAATGTGACCATTGTCAGAGAAATCTTTTTGCTTGGATTTAACTTTGAACCAAGTTTGGAAATCATCCTCTTTATGGTTTTCCTCCTTATTTATCTAGTGACAATGCTCGGGAATGCACTCATAATTGCATTGATTTGCACTGATCATCGTCTTCAAACCCCAATGTATTTTTTCCTCAGCAATCTATCTGCCATTGAGATATTCATGACGACATCTGTGATGCCTAAAATGCTGGCCAATCTTCTGTCTGAAAGAAAAACTATTTCCTTTGTTGGCTGCTTCACTCAATCATATTTCTATTTTTTCATGGGTTCTACAGAGTTCATTCTTTTTGCTGCGATGTCCTTTGACCGGTACATGGCCATCTGCTATCCCCTTAGATATCCCATCCTTGTGACTGGGAAAGTTTGTGTTAAGATAGTGATTGGATCTTGGGTTGGTGGCTTTTTCTCAGTGTTCTCATCTACTCTATTAAAAGCCAGGCTAACGTACTGTAACAACATTATTAATCACTTTTTCTGTGACAGTGCACCGTTATTGCATCTTGCCTGTCAGGATATAACTATGATTGAGGTGGTGGACTTCCTGACATCCTTGATTCTACTGCTTGGCTCTCTCTCATTCACTGCTACATCTTATATCTACATAATTAGCACCATTGTCAAGATTCCATCTGCAGAGGGCAGGAAGAAGGCCTTTGGTACTTGTGCATCACATTTCACCGTTGTCTCCATGGGCTATGGAATCTCCATTTTTGTTTATGTAAGACCATCTCAGAGTGACAGTATGAGTCTAAACAAAGCTTTGGCCATTTTCTCTGGCATCCTGACACCTTTCCTGAACCCTTTCATCTTCAGTCTAAGAAATGAGCAGATGAAAGAGGTGTTGAGAGATGTTTTAAAGAAAATGTGTTTCAAAATAAAATAAAGTCAATTTATTACTCTGAAATTCATGGTTTACATGACAATTTTATTATTATGAGGGGATCTGATTTTATTGCTTTTGTGACAAATCAGTTGGCAGTGGGAATATATCCCGTGGAAGACTTTCTCCTTTGCATCACATATTTTTAAAAGGAAGAAAAGTCATTTTCTTTTCCTAAACTTTCTAATTCATGACTAAAATTAGGACTAATTCTAGCCCTGTCTAGAAAACTGAATTTGCCATGTCAATACTGCTGAATAAAGCATCAATGTGGGCTGAGTTGGTTTAGCTTTCTATTTCAAAATATTTTTAATATAAGGTACCATTTTGAGACTCTGCACAGCCATTTCACAAATTTAGTCCATGCCTAAACTCTAATTCAGATGAAATAAGGTGGTCCATTTTGACACCTTAGATCAGAACATCAGCATTGGCTCAATTTTGCTTGAATCCCATTTTATCTGCAAATGGGATCTTATAAATGCACAGAAGTTTCTTTAAAATATTTATTCAAGGAGAGTTGTTTCTTGGATTCATAAACTCATTGTGTTGTGTTAACAATAACAATAACAATAATAATAATGTTTGAAGGGACCTTGGAGGTCATCTAGTCCAACCCCCTGCTCAGGCAGGAAACCTTATACCATTTCAGGCAAATGGCTGTCCAGTCTCTTCTTAAAAGCCTCCAGTGTTGGAGCATTCACCACCTCTGGAGGCAGGTTGTTCCACTGGTTAATTGTTCTAACTGTCAGGAAGTTTCTCCTTAGTTCTAGGTTGCTTCTCTCCTTGACTAGTTTCCATCCGTTGCTTCTTGTCCTGCTTTCAGGTGCTTTGGAGAATAGCTTGACTCCCTCTTCTTTGTGGCAGACCCTGAGATATTGGAACACTGCTATCATGTCACCCCTTACTCTTCTCTTTGTTAAACTACACATACCCAATTCCAGCAACCGTTCCCTATATGTTTTAGCCTCCAGCCCCCTAATCATCTTTGTTGCTCTTCTCTGTACCCTTTCTAGAGTCTCGACATCTTTTTTACATCATAGTGACCAAAACTGGATGCAGTATTCCAGGTGTGGCCTTACCAAAGCATTGTAAAGTGGTATTAGTACTTCACTTGATATTGATTCTGTCGCTCTGTTAATGCAGCCTAGCACTGTGTTGGCTTTTTTGGCAGCTGCAGCACACTGCTGGCTCATATTGAAGTGATTGTCTACTAGGACTCTGAGATCCCTCTCACAGTTACTACTATTGAGCAAGGTACCACCTATACTATACCTGTGCATTTGATTTTTCCTGCCTAAATGTAGAACCTTACTTTTTTCACCATTGAATTTCATTTTGTTAGATAGTGCCCAGTATTTGAGTCTGTCCAGATCCTTCTGTATCTTAAGCCTATCTTCTGGAGTATTGGCTATTCCTGCCAGCTTGGTGTCATCTGCAAATTTGATGAGTTCCCCATCTATCCCCTCATCCAAATTGTGTTCCTATACAGCAGTTTCTTTGAAGGATCACATTAATCAAAACTTCATTGTTTCAAAGGATCTATTTGAAATTCCATTTAGTCCTTTCACAAATAGTTTATTTCTACAATTTCTGAAATTTCTAACTTGATCTAATCTCATGGACATTAATAGAGATGACATTTAGTCATGTTAACTAGCTTTCTGAAATAAAAATGAGTTTAAGCAATACAACAAAGCTTATGCAGTATCATTTTTGCAGTTTTTTAAAAAAATATTCAAAGTATACAGTATATGGCATCTACTTCTCCAAGTGTAATAATTGATAAAAAGCAACTAATTAACATGCCAAATACATAGAATTGTACACTGTGAAAAAATCTAACCATTTATCTTGCTTTGATTTTATACTACACAGATGTACTGTATCATACCATACCTATTATACCTAATTAGTATATATTCTTTATTTATTTATTTATTTATTTATTTATTTATTTAATTTATATACCGCCCTTCTCTCAAGAGACTCAGGGCGGTTAACAGGGCAACATTGTGACAATGTTGATGTATTTTATTAAAATTTAGTTGTTTTAAATGAATTAATGCCAGATATGTCATCTATAATATGTGATTCTATGCTGAATTTTTAAAATACTTTGATTCTGACAGAAATATATTACTTTTCTTTTTTAAAAAAAAAACACAACAACACTATATAGATTTATTTTATGTTATCTTTTTACAACCTTGTAATCCTTTAATTTGAGATAGAGTCAGGATGACTGGATGGACCTGAGCATTTACTGGCTGGATGCCCTTCTTGACACCATGCAGAGTTCACAGCAGATTTTTTTTTTGACACCTTAGGAGAAAAACATCTGCTGCTACATAGGATCAAACACTTAACGTTCCAAGTGGTAGGTGAGAATCTTCACCACTAGACCACCATGCCACTCTGTATACCAGGGGTGTGTCAAACTCAATTTCATTGAGGGCCACAACAGCATTGTGGTTGCCCTCAAGGGGCCGAGTGGGTGTGGCCTGGGTGGGTGTGGCCTACTGGGTGGGCATGGCTAGAGTGCATATGGCCTACTGGGTGGGCATGGCCAGCTCTACATTATTCACATCAAGGGTGCCTATGGGGGCCTGGGCAGGAGTGGGACAGATCTGAGGGTCTCTGGCAGAAGGAGGGTCTCTGGGCCAGGGCCAAGGCAGTGGGGGCCGTTCCCTCACTGTTTACAGGATGGCTTCACGGGCCACATGAAACCGCTTCGCGGGCCGGATCTGGCCCCCGGGCCTTGTGTTTGACATGTCTGCTGTATACTGACTTATTTTTACCAAACATCATTTTCGTTATCCCTCTTTATAATTTGTCAATAATTTCTGTTTATTTTTGTACTGATTTATTGTACAAATAAGCATGCTTTTGTTTGGTAAATTTACATTTGGGAGATCTTGAGAAGTTACTGTCAGGTTCAAGAAGTTAGGAACCAGGATATAGTTCAAAAGTATTACAAATTTATGTCATGCCAGCTATACAACAAGAATCTGAACTACTAATGGTCAAGGCAAATTGATCCCAGATAAGAGTAAGCAGACTTCAGGGAATTAGGTTTCTTATGAGCACATAGAGATTCCAAACTGATGATGTATTTGACTCCACCTTTGGGCTTAGCCTGATCACCTCTTACGTTACAAAATGCAATCAAGAGACTATATTTTCTATTGCATTGACCATGACATATAACCCTCAATATTCAAAGAAGCATTATGGGATTTTATGAGCAATGTTGCTTTTTAGAAAATATAGTTTTAAACTGATTTACTACAAAATGCAGTTTTCATTTACTACAAAATAATAAGCAGGCATATACATAGAATGAAGGCTACTGCTAAGCTTGTAAGCCGCCCTGAGTCTTCGGAGAAGGGCGGGATATAAATGGAATTAAAATAAAATAAAAAATAAAAATGATAGTTTTCATATTACATTTTATGCTCTGCTCTTCCACTGGACCTATTCAGAAGGGATCTTTGATAGACATAGAATTTATTTTGAATAGTGAACCCTTGAAATAATTTTAAAACAGAAGCCATCTAGAATTCATTGGTATTCTTAATCCATATTTTATTAATCCTATGAATTTGGACAGTGGGGGTGAGGAAGAATCAAAGAGAATTTTGCTGAATCTCCTTTGAGTTTAGATAAAATTAATTGGACACCTGAGAGTATCTTACTATAATAATAAAGTTGTCATATGCAAGAGTTGTTAGTGACATCTTCTGAATCTGTATATTACTGATATGAGCAATATGTGGGTAAATTGTGTTATTTAATCCAGTTCCAATTATTTCCTTAAGTACTTAAATAAATAGAATGCTGTAAGAAGTCAGTCATATTCGAGGGTACTTAATAGATGATTGGTTTTTAGGAGGTTTTAAGTATGCTAAATATTCTGTGCTTTTTCTTTGTCTTCCTTTTTTTCCTCTTCTCTTTCAGATTCTGTTACAATATACAAATAACTTCAGCTTGAAATTATAAAATTATTAGTGAAATTGTCTCATAATTTATGGTATCCATAAGTATAATATATGTGTTCTTTGTTATAAATAATTAATATACTTAATGCCTTGATTTATATATACTGTATTCTATATCTATCTATCTATCTATCTATCTATCTATCTATCTATCTATCTATCTATCTATCTATCTATCTATCTATCTATCTATCTATCTATCTATCTATCTATCTATCAAGAGAATGAATATCCACAAAGGTGAAAGGGAGGAAAAGACTGAAAGGAAGAAAATAAATCTTGATATAATATAATTTGCTTTTAAAAACTCACATATAGCTGATTTTTGCAACTTCTCTTAATTTTGAAACATCATAGCAATAACTCTGACTGCATAGCAATAACTCTGATAACATGATATCTACAAGTACGTAGGTCAGAACTGCAACTATCATTAGCTACTACCGTCATCATTGTTCTCATCATTTCTCATCTATCTTCAACTAATAGCAATGACAAAGGTAAATAAAACTAATGAAAATATCCTGTATCTTTAATCCAGCAACAATTGGAGCAAGATTAGGTTTCCATCCCTCCTACATAAAATATTTGAAGCAGCTCTTTTCCCCCATAACAATAGTATATAAGTTAGACTAATGTTTAATCATAGGTTGTGTCATGCTTTCAGAAAAAATACATTAGATTTATGCCATGGCATATATTTTTAATAGTTTAACAGTCAGAGACAAATGTATATGAACAATTTGGTTCAATAATATATAAAAGGACTAGTTTTTTTTTAAAAAAGGATCATTAATCTCTTGCTCTAGTTTTGCCAAAAGTATGGTCTATGAATAGGAGAAGAAGTAACTATTTAGTAATATTAAACAAAAAGAGGATGAAAAGAAATTGCCAGTTGCAATTTCCAGGGAAGTGGAAAAAGATGAAAAATAGCTAAGCTGATGCTGTTTTAACCATCAATGAGAGTATTGCTATTTTATTGTTCATACTGTTTTTTTATTGTAGAGGATTTTTTTAAAAAAAATGCTGTTCATGGATAAGTTTAGAAAAACAGTTTTATTATCCCATAGAAAGAAGATTGCAGTGCTACATGCAGTTTCTTGGGGAGTGGGGGGGGAAGAAGTCTCTTAATATAGCTAGATTTATTTCCATGTAAGCATGCCAAGAAAAAAAGAAAAGAAAATATAATGCAAGATCAGACTGTGGGTAAGTAAATACATTACAGTAACATAGTCTCTCACCTAATGAGAAGGAAGGACTCACTGGAGAAGAGCCTAAGGCTGGGAAAGGTTGAGGGCAAGAGAAGAAGGGGACAACAGAGAATGAGGTGGCTGGATGGAGTCACTGAAGCAGTAGGCATGAGCTTAAATGGACTCCAGAAGATGGTAGAGGACAGGAAGGCCTGGAGGAACATTGTCCATGGGGTCACGATGGGTCAGACACGACTTCGCAACTAACAACAACAACATAGTCTCTGCTTTTATCTGTCTAAATGAACAAAGTTGCTGTTTTGGATCAAGATTAAATCAGTAGCCCTTACTGAAATTCATGGACTGTATCAGTTATTAATTAACAATGTAGTGGGAAGCATATACAAATGAAACAAATACTCCACTTTCCTTCCTCCTTCTCCCCATTTTTGCCTCTTTCTCCCTTTGCTGTTTCTCTTTGTTATTATGGCATTCTGTGCTATGCTTTGCAGCATAGAAATCAATGCCACTTCTGCAAATTAGAATGCAACAATCAGGATGTTGAATGACTCTATAGGGTTGAAAGGCACATTCAGTTTGTGTAACCATGCACTGAAGAAAATATTTCTATTAATCAATGATTTAGTCTTAAGTTAATGTTCCATAATGGTAGTGCCCCTGCTTTCCACCACCACCCTCCCCAATCATACCAAATTCTTTATTTTTCATGCTGACTTTTTTTTCCTTGTTATTTTCCAAGTTTCCTCAATAACTACATTCAGTGGAATACAATGAACCAAGTGAATCACACTGAAGTCTGGGAATTTGTTCTTTTGGGGTTTTCCGATTACCCCACATTGGAGCCAGTGCTTTTTGTCATCTTCCTCTTCATCTATCTCCTTATCCTGCTTGGTAATATTGGTATCATTATCCTGGCTGCTATAGATCCACATTTGCAGACTCCCATGTACTTTTTCCTTCAAAATCTGGCATTTCTTAACCTTTGCTATACCACTGCTGTGATCCCCAAAATGTTGTCCAACATGATATTGACCAAGAAAATCATATCCTATCACATGTGCATGGCACAAACATATATTTCTCTCTTTATGGGAGCAGCAGAATGTATCCTACTGGCTGTGATGGCTTTTGACCGCTTTTTAGCAGTGTGTCACCCCCTGCGATACACCATAATAATGAATTCCCAATCCTGCATTAGAATTTCAGCTGCTTCTTGGACTGCTAGCTTTGTAGTTTCTGTTGTCCCACTCTACCTTTCTTTGCCTCCACTTTGTGCTCCATATGTCATTAACCATGTTTTCTGTGAGGCTCCTGTTTTACTGCACATGATTTGCACTGATACCTCTTTAAATGAATTATTAATGTTAGTTGGGGGCCTAGGCACACTAATGCTGCCCTTTATCTTGATTCTGATTTCATATGGCTATATTATTGCTGCAATAATGAGGATCCACAGTACTAGTGGCAGATGGAAAACCTTTTCAACATGCTCTTCTCATTTGACAGTGGTGATAATCTATTATGGGTCAGGGATGTCCATGTATATGAAGCCAAAATCCAGTTACTCACCAGAGCATGATAAGCTAATTTCTGTATTTTATTCTGTTATCAATCCACTGCTGAACCCTATAATATATAGCTTTAGAAATAAGGAAGTCAAAGAATCATTAAGGAGAGCCTTTGGAATAAATGCATTGGACAAGTCATACTAAACACAGAGTTAAGAAAAACAAAAGTCACACTATGTTTTCCATATTATATAAAATTATATGAATTTAAATAAATTTATTATTATTATTATTATTATTATTATTATTATTATTATTATTATTAAAAATAATAAATATGAATATCCAGTGATACACTATTGGAAGAAGATGAAAAAGAGGAAAAAAACCAAAATTATTAATTATATTACATATAATTAACCAGGCAAAAATATTAACACAAGATATACTGGCTTAAAACTGGGATGTCTTTAAAAAAGGGTAGGCTAATAGAAAATTAATTAATTAAGTTATCATGACTCTCATATAATAATTCTAAATGGCTACCATTTTAAATTGTTTTAATGAGTCCACCTTTTCCAAAGTTTTGTTGTATTGTTTGCATTGTTCATTTGTGTTCATTTTGGATTATAGAATTTTGGGAGAATTGTGTACATTAAGATTACATTAACGGAAGACATGATGACAAAAAGTTTAGGAATCCTTGTTGTAAACTAGTAAGAAAATCTATCATGTGCATTACAAGAAAGGATTTACATTTGTAAAATATGTTATTATTTTCTTCTCTTGATCCATAGCATTGTTACAGTTGTCTCAACAGCTAAAGATGTATTTGATCCATTACCATGATTTTCCTTTTTCAGCTGTATTATTAAACTATCCTGCAGAAAAATATCATTGTAAGATTAAAGCTGCCATCAGATGCTTTGACTCAGTTTGACTGATGATTATCACAGTTGGCAAGAAAGTGCCAAAATTAAAGAAGCTCCTGAATGTTTATCCTGCTGGCTTAATATGTTACTGCCTGTTAACATAGTGATGATCTTGGAAGTGTTTAGGGATTACTGGGTAATACAAAGGGCAGGAACAGATGAATCAATCTGTTTCTGTCTATGTCAGAGGTCTGCTCACTTGTACTTCTGTTTCTTATCACTCCCAAATTAATGTGCATATTTAAATATGGTTTTTAAAATATTTCCCTCTAAAATGTGGTTTTTTTTGTTCTCAACTTTCTAAATTAATATAAGCCTTAATCATGATCTTTGAATAAGTTTCTAGTGTGATGGACAAATTATGTGTTTCTTGGCAAAAAAACACAAATTAAGCCAGAATGAAAAAAAATACTGTCAATTGACATTTTCTTCTTATTCGTATGTCATAACTGCAATTCCCAGCTTTATCAGCTGGAGACTGAATAGACAGCAATACAACCCTCTTCTTGTTTCAGATTAGTTAAAAGAATAAAAGGATAAAATCAAACAGACAAAATGATTTGTCACATTATAAATATTTTGCATATAGTTTTAATTTACTCTCTAGCAGCTTCTCAAAATACCTCTTCATTTGGAAAATGTAACATTTTTCTTATTTAAAATTTCATTCTAAACCTGATGTGAAACATTAGTAAAGCCTTGAAATAAAGCTTTCAAAATCTATTTTGCCTACAGTTTTACCTTATTCACTGTCATCTTCACTCCTCTAGATTAAGGATAAAATTCAGTAACTACAGTTGGTTGTTTTTTTTTCTTTAATGATTTTGATACTCTACTTAAGTTTAAAGATTTCAGCCTGTTATATGCATGTCACAGTATGATGTATCTTAGAGTTCTGAAATGTCATTAGATTTAGTGTAATAATTCCTCTGCTTGTTTAAAAATTGATAAATGTTATTTATTCAGAAATATGAATCTATGTTAATATGTGTTTTGTATCAATATAACAGACAAGTCATTTAAACATCAGACAACTTATGCAATGTGAAGTGAAATTATATTGTGTTCATACAATTTAGGCAAAAGCGACCATCACCTAGGCATAAATCAATGTTGTCTGAATGTTCATTGTGACTGATCACAGAACACATATTGTACTGGACTGCTAAAAAGCATGTACAAAATGTTTTCTTATGCAGCATATAGTATTTATGCCATACAGTATTTTCATATTTTTAGTCTCCTAAATTCCTGGCAGCAGTGACCTAATTAATGCTCAAAGGATAGTTTGATATTTTTGGCAAACACCCATGACACATACAAGAAAAAAAGAAGCAACAATTATTGTTTTGCTGTCAGCAATACTTAAGGAAGTGCAGAAGATTCTTTTTGAAAAATCTTATATAGACAGTAAGAATATCACTTACTGTCTATATAATATCATCAAGTCTTCCTATGCATACGTTACTGCAGAAGCAGTATTAAATTGTTCCTTAATTACATGCAGCGCTTGGCAAGAATGCTTAAAAGGTAACTATCTTTCTAAGGAGATTCAATACATATCAATAATAAGCACTTTCTTTAAAATGCCTTAAACTAAAGATAATGAGAATTGATGGACTTTTCATTTGTTCAGTATCTTTAGAATTAAGATCCATTAATATGGAATCTCGCTGAAATGTCTTAAAAATTTTGAAGATATAATTTTTAAAAAATCAGATTTTCATTGTTGATTCCATTGCTTTTCATTGCTGTATTACTGAAGGTAAGTGTGAATAATTCCCACCATGTTGATACAATCTAACATTCTAAGTTCTTTATTAATTTTACAAATTGAATTCATCTTCTTATATCTTACTGTTTCTTTACAGACAGCTAATAACTAATTTTGATCTTTTCAGTTGGAACTATTAGTTAGAAACATTTAGGATTTCACACACCAGCCATTTTTCTGGATAGCTTCACAGGTTTTTGGTTCATATAGGGTTAGAATTAGTCTACATAGGCAGAATTAAATTAGGGGTAAAAGTGATGTATGTTCAGGTTTAGTGTATATTAAATGTATATATTGTGCCAATATTATCTCTTCATTCAGTATCACAATTTGGATAAAGCCAGTCAATCAGCTTATTAACTTAATTGTCATTTGATAATTTCACATACTTAATCAATTATTATAACATACATACAACATAATATGTCAGTCAGATTATACTCTGTATCTGATGCCATTCAACCCATTGTATCACATCTTCAAAAAAGTAATGAGGTGATGTAATTTTTCAGGGGTCAGTAGAAAGGAGAGTAAAACAGAGATACTATTAGGTTATTTGCCAGGCAAGCAACAGACTTAGAGACAGTTGCAACAACATTCCAAGGAGTGACAGTTGACTGCAGCAACATTCCAAGGAGTGACAGTTGACTGCAGCAACATTCCAAGGAGTGACAGTTGACTGCAGCAACATTCCAAGGAGTGACAGTTGACTGCAGCCTATATAAGGGACTTGGTTATTTATCTCTTTCTCTTTGCTGAAAACAATGTCTAGCTTAGATGTGATCCCTGTTTTTTCATTCTTCTCTTTGAAAAACACATTTGCAGGTAAGTCTTTGCTTTCTTTAACATGTAAGACAGTATGAATTGATTGTTATGCCTGTTGCCTGAAAATGAAACTCATAATTTCTCCAGCAATAGTCTGAGTGTATGAGGTTGAAACTAGAAGCAGTATATAATTAATCTGAATATTTAATCTTATAAATAACTTTGCTTGATGCATCTATTTGTCTACTAATCTACCTACCGTAATTCTTCATTTTTACAGATACATCAATTGTGGATCTGACTAATAGTTCTATTTTCTCTGTCCTCCATCACTCCTTCTTTTCCTCTGTTTGTCTTATTTTACTGCAGTATTTGTTAATGAATAACATAATATTCATCAAAGTATGAATTTAGTCAATAAAACTCTTGTATCTGAATTCATTCTCCTGGGATTTCACACCATTCGTTCAATTGAGATTGTCATCTTCCTTGTTTTCTTCTTTGCATATGCATTAATTATTATAGGAAATGTCACATTAATTATATTAGTGGTGGTCAATCACCATCTTCAATTGCCAATGTATTTTTTATTGGGTAACCTCTCATTCCTTGAACTTATGATCACATCAACTGTAGTGCCTAAAATGCTAATAAATATGATCACAAGGAAGAAGACAATCTCCTTTGTGGGCTGTCTTACCCAATCATTTTTCTATTTTCTGATGGGATCAACTGAATTTTTTATATTGGCTGTCATGTCCATTGACCGTTATCTTGCAATTTGTTACCCATTACGCTACACTTTGATTATGAACAATAAGACTTGTTTCCAGTTTTTATTGGGGTCATGGGTTGGTGGTTTCATGATTATTTTAATTCCCAGCATTGTGACAGCTGGATTACCATTCTGTGGCCCAAATATTGTTAATCACTTCTTCTGTGACAGTGCACCTTTACTCAAATTGGTCTGTAGTGACATATCACTGGCTGAAAATATTGATTTTGGGACTTCTTGTATATTACTCTTGGGATCACTTTTTGTAACTACTGTATCTTACATGTATATTATTATTACTGTAATGAGAATACCTTCAGCACAAGGTCGTCAGAAAGCCTTCTCAACCTGTGTATCTCACATCACTGTGGTAACTCTATATTACGGGAGTTCTATATTTATTTATGTCCGCCCAACCAAAGAAAATGTGCTTGATTTTAACAAAATGGGCACAGTGCTGAACACAATAGTGACTCCCATGTTGAATCCTTTCATATACAGTCTTAGGAATGAGAAAGTGAAGGTTGGACTAAGAAATGTCCTAAAGTTATTCCTAAACACTGAAAAGTTATAAAATATAGACAAAGTAAAGAAATAGCAATAAAAAATCCAACACAGTACAGTACATAATGAACAATCTATTTCAAATAATAATAATAATAATAATAATAATAATAATAATAATAATAATAATAATAATAATAAATGATAATAATAATAATAATAATAATAATAATAATAATAATAATAATAATAATAATAATAATAATAATAATAATAATAATAATAATAATAATAATAGTTGGAAGGGACCTTGGAGGTCATCTAGTCTAATCTCCCTATACCATTTCAGACAAATGGCTGTCCAATCTCTTATTAAAGACTTCCAGTGTTGGAGAATTCACAGCTTCTGGAAACAAGTTGTTCCACTGATTAATTGTGACAACCCCTGAAATATTGGAACACTGCTATCCTGTCCCCCATCATCCTTCTCTTCATTAAACTAGACATACCCAATTCCAGCAACCATTCCTTATGTTTTAGCCTCCAGTCCCCTAATCATCTTTGTTGCTTTTTTCTGTACTCTTTCTAGAGTCCCAACATCTTTTTTTACATTGTGGTAACCAAAACTGGATGCTGTATTCCAAGTGTGGCCTTACCAAGGCAATGTAAAGTGGTATTAACACTTCACGTGATCTTGATTCTATCCCTCTATTAATGCAGCCTAGCACTGTGTTGGCTTTTTTGGCAGCTTCAGCACACTGCTGGCTTATATTTAAGTGATTGTCTACTAGGACTCCGAGATCCCTCTCACAGTTACTACTATTGAGCAAGGTATCTCCTAAACTATACCTGTGCATTTGGTTTTTCTTGCCTAAATGTAGAACATTACTGTTTTCACCATTGATTTTCATTTTGTTAGATAGTAAGCAATATTCAAATCTGTTAAGTTTCTTCTGTATTTTAAGCCTGTCTTCTGGAGTGTTGGCTATTCTTGCCAGCTTGGTGTCATTTGCAAATTTGATGATTTCTCCATCTATCCCCTCATCCAAATCATTGATGAAGATGTTGAAGAGCACTGGGCCCAGAACAGAGCCCTGGGGCACCCCACTACTCACTTCCCTCCATGTAGATGCAGTTCCATTGAGGCCCACACACTGAGTACAGACGGTCAGCCAGCTACGAATCCATCTGGTGGTGATGCTGTCTAACACACATTTTTCTATCTTATCAAGTAGTAGGTTGTGATCTACTTTATCAAATGCCTTACTGAAGTCCAAATAAATTATATCCACAGCATTCCTCTGGTCCACTAATTTTGTGACCTGGTGAAAGAATGCAATATGTTTTGTCTGGCATGATCTGTCTTTGAGAAACTCATGTTGGCTTTTGGTATTAACATTGTTTTCCTCTAGGTGTTCACTGATTCATTGTTTGATTAGCTTTTCCAGAATCTTCCCAGGTATTGGGGTCAGGCTGATAGGTCTGTAATTTCTTGGATCCATGTTTTTTCATTTTTTTAAAGATGGGAACTACATCAGCTCTTTTTCAGTCCTCTGGTAGTTCCCCAGTGCTCCAGGATCTTTGAAAGATATAGTTCAGTGGTTCTGAGATCACATCTGCCAGTTCCTTGAGAATCTTGAGGTATAATCCATCTGACACACAATGACACACATTGGGAGGTGTAGCTTTTATTTATTTATTCATTCAATTGGATCATACAGAGCTGATATAACTCTGGAGGGGTTAATATTATTTGACTCACTTTTCTGGCACACAGTGGCTGTCACTGCCATCTACACACCAGACATTCTGAGGTCAACTGTATCCAATCCCTCATTTTGAACAGCAACTTCATTCTAAAAAAAAATTCTTCTGGCCATTTTCTCAGTAATGTAAAATATCACTGATAGAAAATGGTGGTAGAGAGTGAAGTATGGGTCCAATGTCTTGCTTTGAAGAATTCTTTGGCAAATTAAGAGAGCTGGGAGCTGTCTTTGGGTGAATTTTGTCCTGTGTATTGTGCCTTGCTCTTGCCAAGTTCTTTTTTTAATGAAAGAATTGAGCAGAAAACATGAGGCAGCAGAATTCTATCCAACAGTAGAGCATCTCTTTGATGTGAAGAATCCTTTTTCAAAGCTAACTATTGCCAATCAGTGCATGCTCTTACTGCTGCCATGTTAAGCAGGGAGTTGGAGATGGGGCAGCTGTCTTATGCTAATACTTCATTTTATAAGGGCATATAAAAATCTTTGCAGGATGGTGCTATAGACCCAATTAGTGGGTGCATATACAGTACTGGCCACTCAGAAAACCCACAATCTGTGACTAAAGAGTGGCAGCCCCTTTTCCCCTTCATTTAAGTCCTAAGTTCTATAATTCAGAAGATAGTAAAAAACAGCCAACAATATCAGGGAGTTTGATAGCTTGATCATTCATGAATCTGTGTGTGTGTGTTTGTATGTATGTATGTATGTATGTATGTATATATGTATGTATGTATGTATATTTAACTTTTTACCATCAAGATGAACATACTTCAAGTAAAAGTTTCCTTTTTACTATGAAAAGATCACTTGAACACACATAAGTCACTGGAGTAGAAAATAAAAGTTTTCAGATCTCTACCCAGTGCTTTTTTTGTAAAAGAAAAAGGTGCCGGAACTCACACATGTTATACAACCCGCCTTGCCTAGCCTACAAGGTTCCATCCAAAAAAGGTACCGGAACTCTGTTCTGGGCATTCTATGGTGTTCTAGATTCTACCTATCAGCATTTTGTGGTGTATCTTTGTTAGCGATCATTTATATTCTGTCTTTAAGTAAAACAAAAATACCATAATAATAAATTGAATTATTTCAATCTTCTAAAACTCTCTTAAGACTTATGTCTTAACACAAAAAAGATTTGTAATAGTATAATTTTGCATGGTGGCATGTTCTAAAATGGTGTCCTTTAGGCAACTAAAGCAACAATTTTAATGGATAGGAAACTTTACTTCATAAGTTTTAATTCGCTAACATGTAGTAAGGAGATTTCCCAACCCATCCACACTCAGTCTAATTTTTAATAAATTGCAAAAACAATTCTAGTTACTTTAATGAATCCCTGAGTTTGGGATTTAAAAAAAAGTAATCAGTTAATTGCTACAAGATCTCCATACAGAAAAACTTTGAAAAACTTTGAATAAGTTTTCTTTTCTTTTTTTTTTCCTTTTTTATGTAATATTAGTATTGCTTGTAGTCATTTCATATGAGCTAGAGTGCGATAGACTTAATAGTTTATTGTTGTTGGCATATGGTTGTTTATGATTGTTCTTTGTTTTTATACCTTGTACTTAGCTCTGGGAAGTCGGGGGGGGAGGGGGGAATGGGGGGGAGGGATAGGGAGGGTTAGGTAGGGGTGGGTGGAGGGAGGGGGGATTGTTAAAGATAAAATGTATTGTAAAACTTTTCAATAAAAAAAAAAGAAAAACTTTGAAGATTCACTGACAGTTGTTTTCTTTGATGCCTGAGGATACTTGTACATTATATTAAGGAAAGACAAACTAATATATACAGTATGTGCATAATGTTGTTTGTGACCAAATAGCCAATTTACATTTATGACATCAAACACTTGATTGTTTATTATGGAAAGTTTTATATTTTATAGTCGTAAGTGAAGAAAGAAAGAAAGAAAGAAAGAAAGAAAGAAAGAAAGAAAGAAAGAAAGAAAGAAAGAAAGAAAGAAAGAAAGAAAGAAAGATGGATCCAGGCTTTTAATATTTATTTTCTCAATGCCATTTGAAATCAGATGCTCCTTTACTTTTTGTATATGCATTGAAGAGGACAATCAGTAACTTTTCCTTAAGAGACAGCATAAGGAACTGTGCAGCCAGCATAAGAGTAGCACTATACTAGAATAAACCACCATTTTGGAATAAGGCACTCAACTAAGAAATTAGTAATCTGGCAAGACCTAGAAACTTTGCGCCAGTTCAGATTTTCAAAGCATCAATTGAGAAGAATTCTAGGTGTCTTAAAAACCAGAGTACAAGTTTGCACTGCAATCCTTTTACCTTGTTATTAATGAAGTGATATTTTACAATGCAGCTGTAAAACAAAAGTATTGCTTCTATCCAATTTATTTTTCTTAGTAGTTTGGAAATTCATACTAAGACATAACATGAATACAAAAGGAAGGTATTCAAGCTGATTTGGTATTACTCTTGTAGTTGCTTCCTACTTCTTGGTAATTTGTCTCACAATTTCTGTAAATCATTTGCACTATTTCTAAATAGTGCTAAATTGACTAAATTGACTAAATAGTTTTGTGAGTAACAAAGATTCTGCGAATATATATCTAGAACTAAACAACTTATAGTTTTAGCAGAGCATTTGAAGTTATCCCAAACAGAAAAAAACTGCTGCATCTTCTGTACAATCCTGCTGATTTTTAACCTCAGCTATCATAAAATAAAATAAAAAACATCACAGTTCTTCTACGGAGATACTGGAATAGACTCGGGAACCTTAAATATTAATAAAATATTGTATGTGTGTAATTAATCCAAGTATTGAGACCACACTCCATGGATTTTGAAGCTTAAAGTAAATCATGCAGATATACTGATTAAAAAAAAAGATATATAACCCATTCTATGGGTTAAGTTAAAATAAAGGACCTGAGCATTAATCCCAGCATCTATCTTATAATAATATGTTAAAAAATCATATAATTCAAAGTCCACAATTGAGAATTATATACAGGACAAAAATACAAAGAAGTATGATAAGGGCTCTCTTTAGCACAAATGAAAACAAAATTAACCATTCATTTCATTTCATTTCATTTATTATATTTGTATACCGCCCTTCTCCCGAAGGACTCAGGGCAGTGAACAGGGCACATAAAAAATACAGAATACAAAAATTAAAAAAGAATTAAATAAGAGCCCGAGCTAAAAACAGTAGAATAATATAAAAATCCCCAATAAAAACCCCAGCACATCCCCCATCAGGCCAGGCTGGCTTGCTCAAATAGGTAGGTCTTCAGACCACGTCGGAAGGAGCGAAGGTCAGGTGCCAGGGTGCCCACAGAGAAGGCCCTCCCCCTGGGGGCCACCAGCCAACATTCTCTGACCGGTGGCACCCTGAGGAGGCCCTCTCTGTGGGAATGCACAGGGCGGAGGGAAGTTGACGCCGGCAGCAGGTGATCCCCGAGGTATTCATGAAATCCTTTAAATAATAATAAAAAGCATAATTCATCTTATTTTTAAATTATTTAAACAGATTTTTTTTCTATATTTTCGAAACTTTGGCAATTCTCTCTATAATGATTCCTTCTTGTGTGAAGCCCAATAACCTGCTTTCTTTTTTTGTTGTTTTTTATTTTCAATTATTATACTAAGAAGCCCTGAGATTCCTTGGTTCTGAAGCATGGTAAATAAATATATAAAAAAGAAAGAAAAAGGATGCACATGTGAGTGTTTTTGTTTGTTTGTTTTTTAACATTAGAAGACATATGTAAGACTGGAATCCAATTTTAGCCTTATTCTTGAGTGTACAAAGGTTACTGTATGCTCAAAGATGAATGAATTCCCAAAGTGAATTGTGAAAATGACTGAAATTGCTAAAATGGCAAAACTGACTTATCTAATCAAAGCAAAAAAAAAATCTTAGGTGGACGTTTTGATGGAAAAACAATGTTGATTTATGAATTTGATGATTAAAAAAAATCCAGATCGAGTGAAGGAATAAAGAATTTTATAAAGCATCCAAGAGGAAGGAAGAATGATAAGATTACAATTATCTCTTGAAGAGATGGTTGGAAGTAATTACATTTGATAACTTATTTTCATATTTTTTTCTACTTATCTTTATATAAAATTCTTCACAAATATAAATAAAAAAGACATACTGCACTAGCCTATCCAAAATGTGAATAAGGTATAAGTTAATGCTGCTAGGGATTCTTGCTCCAGGAAGGGCAACAACTAGAATATGAACCAAAATTGAGCAAAGTCACAATAAAGGTTATCTTATCTACCAGAGTTAATAGAGAAAGACATGGTTTCTTAATAAGCAGCAATTTCAAAATGCAGGGATTCCATTTCAGCTGATTTCTTCCTATCCAGTACCTGACAGCTTCAGATACCAGATCAGGAATTCTACAGCATATCTGGTCCAGTACAGAATAGAAGTATGTTTTTGAATATCATTAAACTATTAGAGATATTCCATTCCAAACTTATGAGCATTCCTAGTGGTTTTATGCAAATTAAAAACAGAGGGAACAGAAAGAAATAGGCAAGATTGAAGGGTAATATCCGATATGGAAATAATTGATCCCTATACCAAAAAATAGTTCTAGCCCAGGGGTAGACAACTTTGGCCCTTTTATGACTCATGGACTTCAACTCCCAGATTTCCTGAGCTAGCACAGCTGGCTCAGGAATTCTGGAAGTCCACAAGTCATAAAAGAGCCAAGGTTGCCTACCCCTGTTCTAGCCAATGAGAGACTACACAGTATGGAGTAAAAATGCTGTAAAATTATGTCCCCACTCCTAACTCTTACAAAAGCCCTTTTACACTGATTTTAGGCCTGAAGTCTGAGTGCAAGGTACCTAGATAGTATGTTTCCACTAATGCTCTCCATACTAAAAGACTGTTATCACTTTCTCAATGAACCTTTCTTAAAGTGGCAATCTTAATCCCTTTCTCCCTTGTGAGAATTTGATTACCACCCAAATCCAATGGTACAGTATTTAACCAATGCAGCTAGGCAGAATAGAAGTATTAAGAAGATTAATGAGGGTAACCAGCAGTCTGTAGACTTCAAGCAAATGTTTTAGAAACTGACTTCCAGATTCTTCCAATCTATATAATATACTGAGACCAGGTGATATAGATACCTTTACCAGTTGTTGACTATTTCCTGGTCTAGTTTAAACCAGTTGTTTTTTAAGGAATCTTTTGTCCTACTATGACTTCATTAAGACATTAACTTCTCAGGAACAGCCTTTCCAAAGAGCTCATTATTGTCAGATGCCGTAATCAGGTCTGAATCACAATAAAAATTGTGGAACACAGCCTGTTGAATTCAGCAACAAATTAGATTGACTACACTTATGAGTAGATATGATACATAACTGTATGACTTGTAAAAAAAAACCTTGTGAATAGACTATTTCGCTAATGAGACTGATATAGGAATATTAAGCATATTTCTATCTACCTATCCAGCATTTTAATGATATCTTGTTTTTTGAATCTCTAATTATTGAATTATGACTTTCACAGTTTACTCATAACACCTTGATGATTGGGAGATTCAGGTTATTCTGGGTGAGATTTAAATGCTCCCCTTGGATGTGGGTCCTTTGTATTTTTTTTAAAAAATGTTGTGGTACACCAAGTCCTTATTCTGATGCTAATAATCATGGAATTATTTTCCTTCTTTTGAAAACAAAAGTAATAGCTTTAGTCAGTAATTGTTCAGTTACACAGTTATCATAATAACAGGCATATCTTTTTGAATGCAAATTGGACATTTTTTCTGTCAATGTTACTAAGTTTGAGGCAAAATGTCATAAAAGTGAGTTCATTCAAAGAAAATGAATATATCAATAAATCTCAGAATTGAAATGAATAAGAATTTCTTTTACAAATTGTTAATGTTCAGTTCTACTGTACTTATTTGTGAGGTTAATAGATGGTCAATGCAATTTAATTTATAGATTTTGGTTTGGCTAGCATTGTGTCTTATTTTTTATAACTATACTTTTCTCAAACAAAAATATATCTGCACTTTTTGGGTGCAATTGTGTTTTTGAAATAAAATAGAACACTGTGAAATAGACATCTTTCAAACATTCACCTATAGAATAATAATGATTTCATGGAACATTTTCTGTAATGATTTAAATAAATTCAATACTGAATTCAAGTTTAGTATAAAGCCTTATTTATTTAATACCAGCTATTAAATACCAGCTATTAAATACCAGCTACCTGACAGTTGAGAAATAGAGGAGCAAGAAATTAAATGCCAGCCTCAGGCTGATTTATCTAAACTCCGGAAATATGTAACTAATACATATCATTTTACAATTACTACAGATACTTATGTACTGGTAAGTATAGTTTGATCAAATATGCATTTTACAAATATTTATTAATTCATACTTAGTCATTTTGAAACAATTTATAATTATTCATTCCCATATAATGATATCATTTATAATTTATTTATTAGATTTGTTTGCCACCCATCTCACTTCGAGAAAACTCTGGATGGCTTATAAATATCTTATTTCTTAAATAATGAAAGAGGAAAAATAATTGGATATAATGAGTATAATGAGAACAAGTGTGGCATTGTGGTTAAATTAGGAGATCCAACATGCTGCCCTCCTTTTGAGATGGAAGCCAAGTATTTTGAGGTGAGATGGGGTGTCACTCTCTAAACTTTAGACTGGGAACTAAAATATCCATGAAATAACTTACAATGTATCATCATAGTAGATATTAATACTTCATAACCTTCAGTAAAGATACCTTCATTCTGCAATGGACCAATTTAAGATTTAGACAATGAAAATTTCTTACCTGGTAACCAAATGTGTTAATGGTAGTTTAGAAATAATAATAATACTGATCATCATAGCAGTAATAGTATGGCTATATGTTTCAATGTCCACCTTTTTTCTTATATTCAGAAAATATGTAAAGACTTCAAGACTTATTTGGTCATTATGACAAAAAAAAGAGTTGGTTTGATTATTTCTGAGCAGTGAGTTTGCCTTCTTGTAACTGTATATTTAGATTGCTAACGTATGTATGGCTCTACGTGATGTATATTTTTTGCTTTTGATTGTGTATTATTTGTCTATTTTTTTCTTTTCTGTTCTTAACCCCAGGTATGGCTCTCAGGAATTTTATACCACTCAGAGTAAGTTTGATTGGGCTGGCTCATAACTATAAATAAAATTGCATGATGAAATTAGAGCTGCTTCAGTCCTTCAATATCCGTTGAATAAGATATCTCCTGATATTAATAAATTCAAATTTGAATTTGAATTAAGCAATATATGGCAAATGAATTTGTGTATGACTTTTGGCATATTTGATAGTTTTTGAGTACTGACTAATAATCAGTTACAGCAACATTTCTCTATGACAATACAGTGACTGTCAAATCTGAGTCAATCTAAATGATATATGAAGCCTGTAACTAAGAAGTTTATTTTATAATGAATTAAGGTATATACAAGTGAGTGTATATTTTTTATACATTCAGACACATTTTTATGTCACAATATCCTATATATTTATGCATTACCATGACAGGATGGTCATATATTCATATTTCAAAAGGGGGAGGGGATTTCTATTCTGCTTTATCACCTACCCAAATCTGTTAATGGTAATTTAGAAGAATGATTATCATAGCAACAAAAGTCATGGATACGGAATTTAGAAAACATTTTGAAAATGTAATAATACAATATCTCTCATAGTCAAATGGTTTTCTCCTCCTGATATCCTAAAAGATTTGTTTGTTTCATCAAGCTCTACAAATAGGGCTGTTGTGACTGTTCTGCACAATTAGGTTTTATTACTAATAATATTATTCCCAATTTGGGAATAATTCTGCTACAATTTATGAATTCTTTTTTATTTTTGTTATTGAATAGCTACACCCTTAAAAATACAAAGGAAATACATTTGATAGTATTTGATTTGATTGCAAAAAGCCACCACCACGTTTAACATTAATATCAATTGTAATTGACATTGTTGGTAAATTGTTCTAGGAAAAATTCAATGATAAAACTCACAATGTTTCTCAATTATTCCAGGAAGAAAATACAACCATTAACAGAATTTTAAATGGAGAACAACCTGACAAGTGTGGTAGAGTTTATTCTGCTGGGCTTCTCCAAGAACCATAGAGTGCAGTCATTTCTCTTCCTCCTTTTTCTTGCCATTTATACCACAACTTGGCTCGGAAATCTCACCATTATAATCACAGTATTTCTCACCCCTGTTCTGCATACACCCATGTATTTCCTGCTTGCTAACCTGGCTATTGTAGACATCAGTGAATCTTCTGTCACATCACTCAAAATGTTGTGGAATCTCTTCTACCACACTCATACCATTTCTTATAATTGGTTCATTGCACAGATTTTTTTCATTCATTTAACTGGGGGCACCTTAGTCTTCTTACTAATTGCAATGGCTGTTGACAGATATATTGCTATTTACAAGCCCCTGCAATATTTAATTATCATGAAGAAAGAAATTTGCATAGGCCTGGTAGCAGGGGCATGGTTAGGTGGCTTTGCTCACTCCATTATCCAGGTTGGAATTCTCCTTCAGCTCCCTTTCTGCAAATCCAACATTTTGGACAATTTCTACTGTGACATTCCTCAACTTATCAAGCTGGCATGTGCTGATACATACACACCTGAGCTTCTGATGGTCTGCAATAGTGGACTTCTCCTGACATTAATTTTCTTCACTTTGCTTGTGTCATATACAGCCATCTTAGTAAAGATTAGGAGGCATATAACAGAAGGCAAACACAAGGCCCTTTCCACTTGTGCTGCCCAGATCATAGTTATGAGTTTAAATTTTGTTCCAGGGATGTTCATTTATGACCGTCCTTTCAAGGTATTTCCAGCAGACAAGATTGTTTCAGTCCTCTACACTCTTTTGACCCCAATGCTGAATTCCATGATCTTTACTCTTCGGAATAAGGAGATGAAAGTCACCATTAAGAAGCTCATGAGAAAATGCTATCTTTCAAAATAGACAAAAGCACCACATTCTACCCTGTGGGAAAACTTCCAGAATAATTTAAAGTTCAGTCCCCCACTCCATGGCATTGCTCTTGAATTAGTAAATATGCAACATGAAAATTTGTTGTGCTCAGTGGACAAATGACTATTTTTTTTAGGCATGTTTCACAACTCGGAGCACACATTTGGTTTACTTCAATATGAAGCAACCCTGAAGAAGTTGAATGTATGGGCTCTTTGTTTTCTTTTCCCTGTAAGACATTAGTGCTCTGTATTTTCTATTTATATTTAAATTTTATTCATATAGAGTATTGTTCTTCAGATTTTTTTTATTAGTTTGTCACCATTCTGGCATAAATTTTGCATGTGTTGCATATGTTGCCTATCCAGTACACTCTGGGTTTTAATTAACATGCTTGTAGGGTATTGTTGTACATTAATTATTATATTAACTAATTGCACAATGTTGAATTAAATACAATCTCTCCTCCTATAGTGACCACAAGGCATTCAGTGAAATGTCTATGGAGATTTTCAGTCATCCAGGTCATAGATGCTTTTTCACGAGGCAACTGGACTTTCTTGTTTTTCTTTGAAGATGTTTCACTTCTCATCCAAAAAGGTTCTTCAGCTCTGAGTGGATGGTGGGGAATGAAAGTATAAATCTTTCCATTCATTGAAATGGAAAGATTTATACATGTGCATGCCCAAGATGGCGGACGTGCTGGATTGAGCTCCGTGATGGGTTCCAGCTATTTCGGCGACCCTGGGAGTTAGCAGAGGGGTTTTGCCCTCTATACTGGGGGCCGGAGCGATACAATTGGACAGCTGACTTTTTAGACCTGAAACTGGCACTGCGAGATTGTCGGTCTGGCCTGGAGGACCCCGGAAGAGCCACAGCTTGGGTCAGCTCCGACCAACTGGTTTTCAGCTTGCAACGGCCAGCTGATTTTTGGAGCTGAGGAGCCGCGGCTTAGAACGGCGTGAGGAGGATGCTCTGGAGGAACGGCGCGAGAAGGGGTGTTTTCGGAGCGTTTAAAGCTGAGGAGCAGCAGAGGTTCCTGAGGTTTGTCCCTGTGAGTTCCAGTGGTTTTTGGAGGGGGCCTTGGTTGGGCCCAGAAGATCCCGGAAGAGCTGCAGCTTTAACGGCTCTGGCTAGCTGGTTTTGGGCCTCTAATGGCTCCGACCAGCAGTTTTTCGGAGTTGGTGGAGCCGTGGCTCAGAGCGGCACATGGAAGAACGCCGTGTTGGAGTGGCTGGAACACCAGAGTGGCGGAGGGGCCTGCAGTTGCTTCCATGAGCTCTGCTGACCTTCGGAGGGGCCTGGTTG
This sequence comes from Vipera berus, assembly GCF_964194415.1. Taxonomy (NCBI): domain Eukaryota; kingdom Metazoa; phylum Chordata; class Lepidosauria; order Squamata; family Viperidae; genus Vipera; species Vipera berus. The sequence goes on along the minus strand of NC_138205.1, from coordinate 25,725,738 downwards.
GGCCCGGAAGATCCCGGAAGAGCCGCGGCCTGTAATCGGCCCCAACCAGCTGGTTTTGGGTGTGTAATGGCTTTGACCAGCTGATTTATGGAGCCGGTGGAGCTACGGCTTGGTACGGTGTGTATAAATCTGGCGCATAGAGCATCCTGCAGAATGGCGGAATGGTGAGATTGTGACTGGCGGAGAGGGCTTTTCAACTCCTGGTACTTTGTTAGCCACTGTTTTACCCGCCTATCGTCCAATTTCCCTCGATATGGCCGAGAACCTTCGCAGCCGGGACATCTACTGACTTTGCCATCCAGCAGGCTTTTACATTTTGAAGAGTAACTGTCTAATTTCCTTTGACTTCCGTCCTCTGTAAGACTCTGAAGGACCCAGGTGCCGAGCCACTGTGAGAGAGTGGCTCGGAGGTACCATCTCCTATGCCTCCTAGAGGTGAGAGCTCTATGGGGGCAGGCCTTACCCTGGATGTATTTTCCATTCCGCTTCCTGGTGCAGGCCTGTGACCATCGTGAGAGGATGGTGGCTGACCTGTTCAGAGGTTACCAACTCGAGTGGCAGTGGAATTGGTTAGGCGGTCTGGACATTTATTTATCCTCTGATTTAAGATCCTCCTTTTAATTATGGGTTTGCCTCTGCTGCACCCTCATGGACAATTATGGTTTGTTTACATTACTCCAGCACAGATTTACTCGCTCTCAGGGGTACCCCACCTTCCTGGGTGTGACCCACCTGTTTTTCTATTTCTCCTCTTGATGACGGGCCCAATTATTGGGACCCTGAGAGATGGTTGGGTAGGGAGAGGAACCCCTTGTATAAATTTAAGAAGAGGCTCCTGATTTGTTTCTTATCTAAATATTTTATAGGGTTAGGGAGGGGGGAGGGTTTGCATTCTTGGTTGGATTTTGGGGGGTGTCCACCATTCGCTGTTTAGGCCAGGCTTGGAATAGATCACAGTCGGACGGGGCTTGGGCAGGTTTCCTCCGGGGCACCGGAGCGGGGTGTGGGAGTACCTATTCCCACGATGTTAGGGAATGGCAGCAGATGCTCGAACAGAGGGCCGTATCAGTACCCGGGAGTGCGTCCCCGCTGTCTTCAAGCGGTGATGCGCTCCGACCCTCTGGTTTCGTCCCGTGGTCATAGGAACAGGGATGAGCAGCCACCTGAGCTCAGGCTTGTGTATTTCAATGCCAGGTCCATAGTTAATAAGGCCCCACTCATCCGTGATCTGGTTGAGGAGGAGCATGCGGACCTGGCTTGCATCACGGAGACCTGGTTGGGCCCAGAGGGAGGTGTCCCCCTGGTTGATATTTGCCCACCGGGTTTCCGGGTGCTGCACCAGCCTTGGGCTCAAGGTAGGGGCGGGGGTGTGGTGGTAGTCGTGAGGGAGACCTTATGTCCGCGGGAGGCCACTGTTGTCCAAATAGCCAGGTGTGAGTCTCTCCTCATGAGATGTGGCCCTAGGGCTCAGTTGGGCATGCTGCTTGTGTACCTTTCGCCTAGTCGCATAGCAGCAGCCCTGCCTAAGCTTCTCGATATCCTCTCGGGGTTGGTGATTGAGTTCCCCAGATTTATAATTTTGGGTGACTTCAATCTGCCATCCCTGGGGGGATCATCTGAGTTAGCTCGGGAGTTCATGGCTTCCATGACGGCCATGGACCTGACGCAAGTAATTCAGGGCCCGATTCATGGGGGGGTCACACGCTCGATTTGATTTTTCTATCTGGTCAGTGGTTGGATGATCTGGATGGGGGCTCTCCAATTGTTATGCCCCTGTCATGGACCAATCATCATCTCCTGCGGCTGGTCTTCCATTTTGCCAATCCCTGTCGTGGGGCTGTTGAACCAACTAGATGGTTCTGCCCCAGGCGCCTAATGGACCCTGAGCAGTTCCAAGTGGCCCTTGGGTCCCCACCTGCCGCCTTAGTTCACAGCTCGGCCGAGGCCCTAGTGGAAGCCTGGGAAAAGGCAGCCACTGAGGCACTCGACCAAGTTGTACCCATGCGGCCCCTGATCCCAGTGGGCTCCGTGGTTCTCCGCGGAGCTCTGGGAGATGAAGCATCGGAGACGGGGCCTAGAGAGCTGTTGGAGGTCCAGCCGGTCTGAATCCAACCGATTGCGACTAAGGTCCTTCACTAGGTCTTACCTCACGGCGATGAGGAGAGCAAGGTCAAACTACTTTGCTGCCCTCATCACATCTGCAGATAATCGCCCGGCCACCCTGTTTAGGGTGACTCGCTCCCTTCTGAATCAGGAGGTGAGGGAGGAGCCCTTGCAGGGTCGTGCCGAGGAGTTTAGCCAGCATCTGTCGGACAAAATCGCTCAGATCCGGACTGGTCTGGCCTCCGACTGGGCAGAGTCTGACAGTGAGAACATGGGTGATCTTGTCGATGTCATCTGGGAGGAGTTCGACCCTGTGACTCCAGAAGAGGTGGACAGGATTATGGGGAGGCTGAGCTCCACCACGTGTTTATTGGACCCATGCCCCTCCTGGCTGGTTTATTCGGCTCGGGAGGGGACACAAGGCTGGCTCCAGGCAGTGATAACTGCTTCTCTGAATGAGGGTAGTTTTCCCGCCACCTTGAAGGAGGCGGTGGTGAGACCCCTCCTCAAGAAGCCTGCCCTGGACCCAGCTGTTTTAAACAACTTTCGACCAGTCTCCAACCTTCGCTTTCTTGCGAAGGTTGTTGAGAGTGTGGTGGCGCAGCAGCTCCCTCTGTTCCTGGAGGAAGCTGATTATCTGGACCCAAACCAATCGGGCTTCAGGCCCGGGTACAGCACGGAGACGGCATTGGTCGTGTTGATGAATGATCTCTGGCGGGCTCGGGACAGAGGTTGCTCCTCTGTCCTAGTCCTATTAGACCTCTCAGTGGCTTTTGATACCATCGACCATGGTATCTTACTGCGGCGTCTTCGGGGGTTGGGAGTGGGAGGCACCATTTTACGGTGGTTCTCCTCCTACCTCCTGGGACGTTCGCAGTCGGTGTTGGCAGGAGGGCAGAGGTCGGCCTCGAGGCCTCTTGTTTGTGGAGTGCCTCAGGGGTTGGTCCTCTCGCCTCTCCTGTTCAACATCTATATGAAGCTGCTGGGTGAGATCGTTCGTGGTTTTGGGGTTGGGTATCATCAATATGCTGATGATACCCAGCTTTTTATTTCTACCCCAAACCACCCCAATGATGCCCTCTCCGTGATGTCCCATTGCCAGGAAGCGGTCCGGGTCTGGATGGGGAGGAACAGGCTTTGGCTCAACCCTGACAAGACTGAGTGGCTGTGTGTGCCGGCGTCTCAGGAAATTCATAATATTCCATCGTTAATTATGGGGGGTAAGATATTACCCCCCGTAGATAGGGCTCGCAACTTGGATGTCCTCCTAGATTCACAGCTCTACTTGGATGATCATATAGGAGCTGTGACTAGGGGGGCCTTCACCCAAGTTCGCCTGGTGCGTCATTTGTGGCCCTATCTAGACTGGGATGCCTTTTGCACAGTCACTCATGCACTCGTGACCTCCCGTTTGGACTACTGCAATGCTCTCTACATGGGGCTGCCCTTGAGGACTACTCGGAGGCTCCAGCTGGTGCACAATGCAGCCGCGCGAGTGGTGGTGGTGGCTTCCCGATACTCCCATGTAACACCTCTACTCCGTGAGCTGCATTGGCTTCCGGTTGTCCTCCAGGTAAGATTCAAGGTGCTGGTTACGACCTATAAAGCCCTAAATGGCACTGGTCCGGGTTACTTACGGGAGCACCTGCTGCCGGCATCAACATCCCTTCGTCCAGTGCGCTCCCACAGAGAGGGCCTCCTTAGGGTGCCGTCGGTCAAAGAGTGTCAACTGGCGGCCCCCAGGGGGAGGGCGTTCTCTGTGGATACGCCAGACCTTTGGAACTGTTTACCGGTGGAGCTCCAGATGGCTCCCGACCTTCGCTCCTTCCGACGTGACCTAAAAACATATTTATTTGAACAAGCCGGCCGGGTCTGATGGGTTTAGGGGTATTTTAACGCTTTGTATTAATTTATTGAATTGGGCTGTTGTATTTAATATTTCTTTTAATTTTTTATATATTGTATTTTATTGTATTGTCCTGTACACTGCCTTGAGTCCTTCGGGAGAAGGGCGGTATAAAAATAAAATAAATAAATAAATAAATAAATGGTTCCTAACTGAAATGGTCACTAAGTGAACTACTCCCTCTGTGTGTCTCTCATTCACAGGGTGAGGGGGGAGAAGTGAACTTTGGTGTTTACTGCCATCTCATTTAGATAAAATTCTTTCATTCTCATTTAAAGAACAAATGAAAGAAACAATTCCTGCAGATACCTGATTACGGCCACTTCTCAATTAGCAACTATCTCAATTAGTGATTGTTTGCAAGCATGGTGGTCATAAATGTTAGTAAACAGAAGTTTTAAAAAGTCATTATTTGTGCAATGTGTTCACTTACATCCAAATTTCTATGGGACAACAATACACACCAGAATGTGAGTAACACGGTTCTTTCTGCATGAGAGAATTTTATCTCTGTAGTGGACTATATAAGGGAAAACAAGTCTTAATTTAATCTACACACAATAAAAGTGGTGTTATTTTTACACACACACACACACACACACACACATACTAGATAGTGGAATAAGTTCTGAATGGGCTTGTATTGCTCAGGAAGTATTGATTTTGAGTTCTTTCGACCTTCATTTGTAATTGGATTTCAAGGTGTTGGTTGTGATTAACAGTGCATTTGAACATTATAATTAATGTACGGTGACATGTAGGACTCCAAATATGCAAATCTACTCTACATGGAAGAGCCCTAATACTTCAGAACCATTGTGGCTACTAATCAATAACTTGATGAAAAAGCACATTGAAATGATTTATCAAAGAAGTGATGAACACATCAGTTATTGTTGCCAGAGTTCCCTACACCAGGAAGGGTCACAAGTGAAGCATCAACCAAAAGTAAGCAAAGGCTGTCCTGGACACATTGTCTACTCCTTGTGTAGAAGGAGGTATGTGACTTCAAGAGATACAATCTTATCTCTACCAGAGCTAACAAAAAAGTAGATGGTTTCTAGATAACAGCAATTCCAAGTTGCAGGGACTGAATTTCAGCTTGTTTGTTCCTATTCAATGCCTTACAATCTCCATATACAAAATCAAGGCTTAAACAGTATATCATTTCTGGTCAAGTACAAGATGGAGGTATATGGTCGAGTCTCATAAAAATATTGAAGAGAGATCAGATGTTCAGACACATCAGACTGCAATATTTAAAGCCAATCAGGAGAAGAAGAAAAAGACAAATCACATGACTAATTCATCTCTACTGTGCTACTTATGCAAGCATGATGAGTGCTCAAGGGAAGAAGTGACCAGTAGTGTTGGGGAACTTACATAACTACAAGGGCTCTGCTTCTACCATATAGTTGACCTCTGCTAATTCTGCTTGAAGTTGATCCATCTTACTAGAACATGAAGAGAAGAGAAGCAGGAGTGGTATAACTCTCCAATCCTGTTCTGCTATTGGAATATTCTACTATTGTAATATTCATTATTTAGACTTTTCAATTTTTCTTATTAAAAATTAAGTCTGGGAAATGTGACAGATGTTTCTTTGAATTCCAAAGTCCCAAAGCAATTTAGCTTCATCATTTTCAGTTGAATACTTGGTCAATTTTGTGGTGTTACCAATTCTTGCTTGCAGGCAAAGAGTATTTTGTGCAGGTATTCCACTGCACCATTGTTGCTATTTGTCATACTGTTGTTTCTAGTCAGTCTGTATGATCCTCTTGCAGCAGTTAACTAGGTGGTCCACTATTTTTCAGCTTCCTTGCAGAGGCAGCATTTGCTATCCATAACTGTGTTTTTGATTCTGTCTTTCAATATATTTGTTCCTAAGGCTTGATCTTCTTCAGCCATAATTAGCTTCATCTGTCTATTTCTTTAACTTTCCTGCTCTAAGCCATTGCCAGGTCTTGTTATCTGCTTTGCCTGTAAGGTTTTGTTTTGTTTTGTTTTCGTTTTAATGTATTGGCCCTTTAATTCTTTGCCTAGCCATGAGTTTGTTTATTTTGGTTTTCATTTGCTCTTCCTTATAGACTACTTGGGTCCTTTGGTAATTGTTGATGGCATGCCATTTAATGTGATCAAATTATAATAATTCAAGAAAATTCAGTTAGAAAATCCAATTCATTTCTAACCTGTGTACAATATTGAAATCAGATTATTCAAGTATCTTTACTAGTTACAAATTCTTTTATTGGCCATATTTAAGGTTTTTACCACCTTGTATCTGAGGGAATTTCTTTCCTATCATGAATTTATTTACACATTAAATTCTCACCTACAGCCTTTCTAAAGAGCTCCCTGCTGCCAGAAGAATGGTCGTCAGGTTTGCATCACACCAAAATTGTGGAACACAACCTCTTGAATCCACAAACTAATGCGGTTTATGTCTCTTTTATAAGTAGTTATGACACGTAATTGTATGTGGATTTTCATATATCAACATTGAATCTTGTGAATACAGGTGGTCCTTGACTTACAAGCATTCATTTAGCAACTTCAAATTTTTGTCAGTATTGAAAAAAGTGACTTATAACTGTTTCAGCAACCCTATGGTCAGGTGATCAGAATTTACGCACTTGGCAACTGGTATGTCTTTATGACAGCTGTAGTATTCTTCAGTCATGTGATCACCATTTGCAACCTTCATAGCTTTGACAAGTAAAGTCAAAGGGGGAAAACTGATTTTCCTTAACAACTGCATGATTTACTCTTAATGACTGTGCTAATTTGCTTAACAGCCACAGCAAAAAAGGTTTTAAAATTGGGTTTGACTCACTTAACAACTGCCTCACTTAGTGACAGCCTTTTGTGTCCAAATGTGGTCTTAGGGCAAGGATTACCTGTAGACTGTTTCTCTAATGGGTTCATATAAGAATAGCAAGCTTATTTCTATCTATCTACTTCCACAGCATTTTAATAACCTCTCTTGAGTTTTGAGTCCCTGGAGTTAGCATGTTCATAGTTTGCTCCTAACCTCATGAAGATTGGTCGATGTAGGAATACATCTATCAATACAAATTAACTTTTGATTCCAGAGTCCCTCTGAATATGAATCCTTTGCCACTTTTTAAAAATGTTATGATACAACTACTACTCATACCAAAGATTGTACATTTTGTCTGTTAACTTATCTAAGGTTGGAGAGGAAGTATTATTAAATGTCAGTTTATTAAAAGAAAATCAAGTATTGGTAAATTCCAGAATTGCACATTCAGAACTTTAGAAATAGATCTGCTTTTTAAAGTTGAAAGAATGAGAATTGTGGAGGGGTTGTTGTTTTTTCTTTTTCTTTTTTTGCTAATTTTAAATATTTATTTTTACCTATTTGTGAAGGTAAGAGATGCTGAATGAAATTTGGTGGAAAGGTTTTTGCTTCATTCTTCATATAAATAGTTGCCTGAGAAATGAAATTCCATCTTCTCCTTTTAGATGAATAGAAGAGTTTCAGGATGAGGTTGTGTCTTTTTTATTTTAACAGAACTTGAAATATAAAATAAAATGAACATCATATTAAAATTATAACTACTTCAATCACCTGTAAGTTTGAAATGACTTTCAAGAATTTTACTGTTCAAAATTGATTTCCTATTATGTAGTATAACATATATGCAATTTATGGTTTTTTATTTAACTTGTATTTTATTGTTGGTTAGGGTATAATATTGCTCACATATTTCTCATATTTTTCAGTGAATTTATAAGTTTCGAATGTGGTTATTAGTAAGCATAAACAGATTGGAATGGTCTGTAAGTCCTGTAAATGACTACATTTTTAATTCATTTTTTATTTTTATTTTTAAAAAGTCAATAAATATACAGTCATGTGAAAACTAATTAAACCCTCTTTGAGTTCTATTGTTTTATATGTAAAGGCATAGTAAAATAATCTGGTCTTCAGCTGTTCTTAAAAGTAGGTAAATATGACCTCAGATGAACAAGAATACCCCACATATTACACTATCATGACCTATTTTATGAAAAGAAAGCAAAAAAATGTAGCCAAATAAATGCATAATGTAAATTATATTAAAGATAGATCATTAACTTTTAGAAGCTAAAATAATATGTCTTGTTTGTATTTTCTCTGCCAAAAAGATTTATTTTGGTTTTATATGACTTTAAAGTAAAGAGATTTCTATGCCCTTGAAATATGCACAGTAATAAAATTTGATAGCTTTTGACCTGATATCAGAAGAAAAACTTCCTAACATACTGTATAATATGTATTGTCGGTGATTTGTTTCAGGAAGAATTGACATGATTCACAACGTTTTTTTCAATTATTTCAGGGGGGAAATACTTAAACCCATTAAGAGGATTTTAAATGGAGAACAACCAAACAGCTGTAGTGGAGTTTATTCTCCTAGGCTTCTCCCAGGACCCTAGGGTGCAGTCACTTCTATTCTTCCTTTTCCTTGCCATTTATACCATAACTTGGCTTGGAAATTCCACCATTATAATCACTGTATCCTTCACACCAGTTCTGCATACACCCATGTATTTCTTGCTTGCTAACTTGGCTGTTGTAGACATCACTGAATCTTCTGTCACATCACTCAAAATGTTGTGGAATCTCTTCTACCACACACATACCATCTCCTACAATTTGTGCATTATACAGATTTTCTTCTTTCACTTAACAGGGGGCACCGTAGTCTTCTTACTAATTGCAATGGCTGTTGACAGATATGTTGCTATTTACAAGCCCCTGCAATATTTAATTATCATGAAGAAAGAAATTTGCATAGGACTGGTAGCAGGGGCATGGTTAGGTGGCTTTGCTCACTCCATTATCCAGGTTGGAATTCTCCTTCAGCTCCCTTTCTGCAAATCCAACATTTTGGACAATTTCTACTGTGACATTCCTCAACTTATCAAGCTGGCATGTGCTGATACATACACACCTGAGCTTCTGATGGTCTGCAATAGTGGACTTCTCCTGACATTAATTTTCTTCACTTTGCTTGTGTCATATGCAGCCATCTTAGTAAAGATTAGGAGGCATATAACAGAAGGCAAACACAAGGCCCTTTCCACTTGTGCTGCCCAGATCATAGTTATGAGTTTAAATTTTGTTCCAGGGATGTTCATTTATGACCGTCCTTTCAAAGTATTTCCAGCAGACAAGATTGTTTCAGTCCTCTACACTCTTTTGACCCCAATGCTGAATTCCATGATCTTCACTCTTCGGAATAAGGAGATGAAAGTCACCATTAAGAAGCTCATGAGAAAATGCTATCTTTCAAAATAGACAAAAGCACCACATTCTACCCTGTGGGAAAACTTCCAGAATAATTTAAAGTTCAGTCCCCCACTCCATGGCATTGCTCTTGAATTAGTAAATATGCAACGTGAAAATTTGTTGTGCTCAGTGGACAAATGACTATTTTTATAGGCATGTTTCACAACTCGGAGCACACATTTGGTTTATTTTAATATGAAGCAACCCTGAAGAAGTTGAATGTATGGGCTCTTTGTTTTCTTTTCCCTGTAAGACATTATTGCTCTGTACTTTCTATTTATATTTAAATTTTATTCATATAGAGTATTGTTCTTCAGATTTTTTTATTAGTTTGTCACCATTCTGGCATAAATTTTGCATGTGTTGCATATGTTGCCAATCCAGTACACTCTGGGTTTTAATTAACATGCTTGTAGGGTATTGTTGTACATTAATTATTATATTAACTAATTGCACAATGTTGAATTAAATACAATCTCTCCTCCTATAGTGACCACAAGGCATTCAGTGAAATGTCTATGGAGATTCTCAGTCATCCAGGTCATAGTTATTCCAAAGATGCTTTTTCACAAGGCAACTGGACTTTCTTGTTTTTCTTTGAAGATATTTCACTTCTCATCCAAGAAGCTTCTTCAGCTCTGAGTGGATGGTGGGGAATGAAAGTATAAATCTTTCCATTCAGTGAAATGGTTCCTAACTGAAATGGTCACTAAGTGAACTACTCCCTCTGTGTGTCTCTCATTCACAGGGGGAAAGGGGAGAAGTGAAGTTTGGTGTTTACTGCCATCTCATTTAGATAAAATTCTTTCTTTCTCATTTAAAGAACAAATGAAAGAAACAATTCCTGCAGATACCTGATTATGGCCACTTCTCAATTAGCAACTATCTCAATTAGTGATTGTTTGCAAGCATGGTGGTCATAAATGTTAGTAAACAGAAGTTTTGAAAAGTCATTATTTGTCCAATGTGTTCACTTAAATCCAAATTTCTATGTGACAACAATACACACCAGAATGTGAATAACACTGTTCTTTCTGCATGAGAGAATTTTATCTCTGTAGTGGACTATATAAGGGAAAACAAGTCTTAATTTAATCTACACACAATAAAAGTGCGGTTATTTTTACACACACACACACACACACATACAAACACACAGACACTAAATAGTGGAATAAGTTCTGAATGGGCTTGTATTGCCCAGGAAGTATTGATTGTGAGTTCTTTTGACCTTCATTTGTAATTGGATTTCAAGGTGTTGGTTGTGAATAAGAATGCATTTGAACATTATAATTAATGTACGGTGACATGTAAGACTCCAAATATGCAAATCTACTCTACACAGAAGAGCCCTAATTCTTCAGAACCATTGTGGCTACTGATCAATAACTTGATGAAAAAGCCCATTGAAATGATTTATCAAAGAAGTGATGAACACATCAGTTATTGTTGCCAGAGTTCTCTACTCCAGTGAAGCATCAACCAAAAGTAAGCAAAGGCTGTCCTTGACACATTGTCTACTTGTTGTGTAGAAGGAGGTATGTGACTTCAAGTGATATAATCCTATCTCTACCAGAGCTAACAAACAGGTAGATGGTTTCTAGATAACAGCAATTCCAAGTTGCAGGGACTGAATTTCAGCTTGTTTCTTCCTATTCGATGCCTTACAATCTCCAGACACCAAATCAAGGCTTAAATGGTATAACATTTCTGGTCAAGTAGAAGATGGAGGTAAATGGTCGAGTCTCCTAAAAATATTGAAGAAAGATCAGATGTTCAGACACCTTAGACTGCAATACTTAAAGCCAAGCAGGAGAGAAAAAAGACAGGTCACATGACTAATTCATCTCTACTATGCTACTTACCGAAGCATGATGAGTGCTCAAGGGAAGAAGTGACCAGTAGTGTTGGGGAACTTACATAACTACAAGGGCTCTGCTTCTACCATATAGTTGACCTCTGCTAATTCTGCTTGAAGTTGATCCATCTTCCTAGAAAATGAAGAGAAGAGAAGCAGGAGTGGTATAACTCTCCAATCCTGTTCTGCTATTGGAATATTCTACTATTGTAATATTCATTATTTAGACTTTTCAATTTTTTTTATTAAAAAATAAGTCTGGGAAATGTGACAGATGTTTGTCTGTTTGAATTCCAAAGTCGCAAAGCAATTTAGCTTCATCATTTTCAGTTGAATACTTGGTCAATTTTGTGGTGTTACCAATTCTTGCTTGCAGGCAAAGAGTATTTTGTGCAGGTATTCCAATGCACCATTGTTGCTATTTGTCATACTGTTGTTTCTAGTCAGTCTGTATGATCCTCTTGCAGCAGTGAACTAGGTAGTCCACTATTTTTTCAGCTTCCTTGCAGAGGCAGCATTTGCTATCCATAACTGTGTTTTTGATTCTGTCTTTCAATATATTTGTTCCTAAGGCTTGATCTTCTTCAGCCATAATTAGCTTCATCTGTCTATTTCTTTAACTTTCCTGCTCTAAGCCATTGCCAGGTCTTGTTATCTGCTTTGCCTGTAAGGTTTTGTTTTGTTTTGTTTTCGTTTTAATGTATTGGCCCTTTAATTCTTTGCCTAGCCATGAGTTTGTTTATTTTGGTTTTCCCCCTATTCTTCATTTGCTCTTCCTTATAGACTACTTGGGTCCTTTGGATAAGTGTTGATGGCATGCCATTTAATGTGATCAAATTATAATAATTCAAGAAAATTCAGTTAGAAAATTCAATTCATTTCTAACCTGTGTAGAATATTGAAATCAGATTATTCAAGTATCTTTACTAGTTACAAATTCTTTTATTGGCCATATTTAAGGTTTTTACCACATTGTATCTGAGGGAATTTCTTTCCTATCATGAATTTATTTACACATTATATTCTCACCTACAGCCTTTCTAAAGAGCTCCCTGCTGCCAGAAGAATGGTCGTCAGGTTTGCATCACACCAAAATTGTGGAACACAACCTCTTGAATCCACAAACTAATGTGGTTTATGTCTCTTTTATAAATAGTTATGACACGTAATTGTATGTGGATTTTCATATATCAACATTGAATCTTGTGAATACAGGTGGTCCTTGACTTACAAGCATTCATTTAGCAACTTCAAATTTTTGTCAGTATTGAAAAAAGTGACTTATAACTGTTTCTGCAACCCTATGGTCAGGTGATCAAAATTTACACACTTGGCAACTGGTATGTCTTTATGACAGCTGTGGTATTCTTCAGTCATGTGATCACCATTTGCAACCTTCATAGCTTTGACAAGTAAAGTCAAAGGGGGAAAACTGATTTTCCTTAACCACTGCATGATTTACTCTTAATGACTGTGCTGATTTGCTTAACAGCCACAGCAAAAAAGGTTTTAAAATTGGGTTTGACTCACTTAACAACTGCCTCACTTAGTGACAGCCTTTTTGTGTCCAAATGTGGTCTTAGGGCAAGGATTACCTGTCGACTATTTCTCTAATGGGTTCATATAAGAATAGCAAGCTTATTTCTATCTATCTACTTCCACAGCATTTTAATAACCTCTCTTGAGTTTTGAGTCCCTGGAGTTAGCATGTTCATAGTTTGCTCCTAACCTCATGAAGATTGGTAGATGTAGGAATACATCTACCAATACAAATTAACTTGAGGATGATTTCGGAGTCCCTCTGAATATGAGTCCTTTGCCACTTTTTAAAAATGTTATGATACAACTACTACTCATACCAAAGATTGTACATTTTGTCTGTTAACTTATCTAAGGTTGGAGAGGAAGTATTACTAAATGTCTGTGTATTAAAAGAAAATCAAGTATTGGTAAATTCCAGAATTGCACATTCAGAACTTTAGCAATAGATCTGCTTTTTAAAGTTGAAAGAATGAGAATCGTGGAGGGGTTGTTGTTTTTTCTTTTTCTTTCTTTTTTTTTTGCTAATTTTCAATATTTATTTTTACCTATTTGTGAAGGTAAGAGATGCTGAATGAAATTTGGTGGAAAGGTTTTTGCTTCATTCTTCATATAAATAGTTGCCTGAGAAATGAATTTTCATCTTCTCCTTTTAGATGAATAGAAGAGTTTCAGGATGAAGTTGTGTCTTTTTTATTTTAATAAAACTTGAAATACAAAATAAAATGAACATCATATTAAATTATAACTACTTCAATCATCACCTGTAAGTATGAAATGACTTTCAAGAATTTTATTGTTCAAAATTGATTTCCTATTAGGTAGTATAACATATATGCAATTTATGGTTTTTGATTTAACTTGTATTTTATTGTTGGTTAGGGTATAATATTGCTCACATATTTCTCATATTTTTCAGTGAATTTATAAGTTTGGAATGTGGTATAGTAAGCATAAACAGATTGGAATGGCCTGTAAGTCCTGTAAATTACATTTTTTATTCATTTTTTTTTAAAAAAAAACCAATAAATATACAGTCATGTGAAAAAGTAATTAAACCCTCTTTGAGTTCTATTGTTTTATATGTAAAGACATAGTAAAATAATCTGGTCTTCAGCTGTTCTTAAAAGCAGGTAAATATGACCTCAGATACACAACATATTACACTGTCATGACCTAATTATGAAAAGAAAGCAAAAAAAAATGAAGCCAAATAAATGCATAATGTAAATTATATTAAAGATAGATCATTAAATTTTAGAAGCTAAAATAATATGTCTTGTTTGTATTTTCTCTGCCAAAAAGATTTATTTTGGTTTTATATGACTTTAAAGTAAAGAGATTTCTATGCCCTTGAAATATGCACAGTAATAAAATTTGATAGCTTTTGACCTGATATCAGAAGAAAAACTTCCTAACATATAAGATGTATTGTCGGTGATTTGTTTCAGGAAGAATTGACATAATTCACAATGTTTTTCAATTATTTCAGGGGGAAAATACTTAAACCCATTAAGAGGATTTTAAATGGAGAACAACCAAACAGCTGTAGTGGAGTTTATTCTCCTAGGCTTCTCCCAGGACCCTAGGGTGCAGTCACTTCTATTCTTCCTTTTCCTTGCCATTTATACCACAACTTGGCTTGGAAATTCCACCATTATAATCACAGTATCCCTCACACCAGTTCTGCATACACCCATGTATTTCTTGCTTGCTAACTTAGCTTTTGTAGACATCACTGAATCTTCTGTCACATCACTCAAAATGTTGTGGAATCTCTTCTACCACACACATACCATCTCCTACAATTTGTGCATTATACAGATTTTCTTCTTTCACTTAACAGGGGGCACCGTAGTCTTCTTACTAATTGCAATGGCTGTTGACAGATATATTGCTATTTACAAGCCCCTACAATATTTAATTATCATGAAGAAAGAAATTTGCATAGGACTGGTAGCAGGGGCATGGTTAGGTGGCTTTGCTCACTCCATTATCCAGGTTGGAATTCTCCTTCAGCTCCCTTTCTGCAAATCCAACATTTTGGACAATTTCTACTGTGACATTCCTCAACTTATCAAGCTGGCATGTGCTGATACATACACACCTGAGCTTCTGATGGTCTGCAATAGTGGACTTCTCCTAACATTAATTTTCTTCACTTTGCTTGTGTCATATGCAGCCATCTTAGTAAAGATTAGGAGGCATATAACAGAAGGCAAACACAAGGCCCTTTCCACTTGTGCTGCCCAGATCATAGTTATGAGTTTACATTTTGTTCCAGGGATGTTCATTTATGACCGTCCTTTCAAGGTATTTCCAGCAGACAAGATTGTTTCAGTCCTCTACACTCTTTTGACCCCAATGCTGAATTCCATGATCTTCACTCTTCGGAATAAGGAGATGAAAGTCACCATTAAGAAGCTCATGAGAAAATGCTATCTTTCAAAATAGACAAAAGCACCACATTCTACCCTGTGGGAAAACTTCCAGAATAATTTAAAATTCAGTCCCCAACTCCATGGCATTGCTCCTGAATTAGTAAATATGCAACGTGAAAATTTGTTGTGCTCAGTGGACAAATGACTATTTTTTTAGGCATGTTTCACAACTCGGAGCACACATTTGGTTTACTTCAATATGAAGCAACCCTGAAGAAGTTGAATGTATGGGCTCTTTGTTTTCTTTTCCCTGTAAGACATTAGTGCTCTGTATTTTCTATTTATATTTAAATTTTATTCATATAGAGTATTGTTCTTCAGATTTTTTTTATTAGTTTGTCACCATTCTGGCATAAATTTTGCATGTGTTGCATATGTTGCCAATCCAGTACACTCTGGGTTTTAATTAACATGCTTGTAGGGTATTGTTGTACATTAATCATTATATTAACTAATTGCACAATGTTGAATTAAATACAATCTCTCCTCCTATAGTGACCACAAGGCATTCAGTGAAATGTCTATGGAGATTCTCAGTCATCCAGGTCATAGATGCTTTTTCACAAGGCAACTGGACTTTCTTGTTTTTCTTTGAAGATATTTCACTTCTCATCCAAGAAGCTTCTTCAGCTCTGAGTGGATGGTGGGGAATGAAAGTATAAATCTTTCCATTCAGTGAAATGGTTCCTAACTGAAATGGTCACTAAGTGAACTACTCCCTCTGTGTGTCTCTCATTCACAGGGGGAGGGAGGAGAAGTGAAGTTTGGTGTTTACTGCCATCTCATTTAGATAAAATTCTTTCTTTCTCATTTAAAGAACAAATGAAAGAAACAATTCCTGCAGATACCTGATTATGGCAACTTCTCAATTAGCAACTATCTCAATTAGTGATTGTTTGCAAGCATGGTGGTCATAAATGTTAGTAAACAGAAGTTTTAAAAAGTCATTATTTGTCCAATGTGTTCACTTACATCCAAATTTCTATGTGACAACAATACACACCAGAATGTGAGTAACACGGTTCTTTCTGCATGAGAGAATTTTATCTCTGTAGTGGACTATATAAGGGAAAACAAGTCTTAATTTAATCTACACACAATAAAAGTGGTGTTATTTTTACACACACACACACACACACATACACACACACACACTAAATATTGGAATAGGTTCTGAATGGGCTTGTATTGCCCAGGAAGTATTGATTGTGAGTTCTTTCAACCTTCATTTGTAATTGGATTTCAAGGTGTTGGTTGTGAATAAGAATGCATTTGAACATTATAATTAATGTACGGTGACATGTAAGACTCCAAATATGCAAATCTACTCTACACAGAAGAGCCCTAATTCTTCAGAACCATTGTGGCTACTAATCAATAACCTGATGAAAAAGCACACTGAAATAATTTATCAAAGAAGTGATGAACACATCAGTTATTGTTGCCAGAGTTCCCTACTCCAGTGAAGCATTAACCAAAAGTAAGCAAAGGCTGTCCTAGACACTTTGTCTACTTGTTGTGTAGAAGGAGGTATGTGACTTCAAGTGATACAATCTTATCTCTACCAGAGCTAACAAAAAGGTAGATGGTTTCTAGATAACAGCAATTCCAAGTTGCAGGGACTGAATTTCAGCTTGTTTCTTCCTATTCGATGCCTTACAATCTCCAGACACCAAATCAAGGCTTAAATGGTATAATATTTCTGGTCAAGTACAAGATGGAGGTATATGGTCGAGTCTCATAAAAATATTGAAGAGAGATCAGATGTTCAGACACCTTAGACTGCAATACTTAAAGCCAAGCAGGAGAAGAAGAAAAAAAAGTCAAGTCACATGACTAATTCATCTCTATTATGCTACTTACCCAAGCATGATGAGTGCTCAAGCGAAGAAGTGACCAGTAATATGTGTTGGGGAACTTACATAACTACAAGATCTCTGCTTCTACCATATAGTTGACCTCTGCTAATTCTGCTTGAAGTTGATCTATCTTACTAGAAAATGAAGAGAAGAGAAGCAAGAGTGGTATAACTCTCCAATCCTGTTCTGCTATTGGAATATTCTGCTATTGTAATATTCATTATTTAGACTTTTCAATTTTTCTTATTAAAAATTAAGTCTGGGAAATGTGACAGATGTTTGTCTGTTTGAATTCCAAAGTCCCAAAGCAATTTAGCTTCATCGTTTTCAATTGAATACTTTGAAAATTTTGTGGTGTTACCAATTCTTCCTTGCAGGCAAAGAGTATTTTGTGCAGGTATTCCAATGCACCGTTTATTGTGTAGTGGGTTCTGGACTGCATGGCAAGGAAGAAACAGATGAGTACCGCATGTCAGCTCTTTATTGTCACTGCCCTGAGTGCCTCGGGAGAAGGGTGGTATATAAATCTGATAAATAAATAAATAAATAAATAAATAAATAAATAAATAAATAAATAAATAAATAAATAAATAAATAAATAAATAAATATTGGTAATAGGTGCGTACTGGACAAAGGGGGTTACCTGGACCCCTTGTATACCTAGCCAGGTATCACTCTGCTCAATCCATCCATCCTTATCTCTCACCGAAAATCCTTCAGCCAATCCAGCCACAGCACAGCGCCACCTGGTGGCACCTGCAGAGCTGTTGCTCCTACCCCATACATAACACCCCTTCCCCCTTAAAAGAAAAAAAAACATATGGAATACAATTGGCATGCATAATACATTACAACAGAAATCAATCATATACTGTGAATGGCTCTGGGCCTGTTCAAGATTGCACATAATCTGCAAGATATGTCAGTGGTCTGTGAGTTCTGATAGACCGTCTCAGTCCTTGCTGGTCTTCCAAATCATCATCGGTCATGGTTGAGCCCTAGTCCCAATGTTCTGTTTGACCCAGTCCCTGGGCTTCTTTGTTTAGTTCAAATGTTTTTTGTTGTGATTGGTCACCCTGAGACCCTTCAGGAACCCGCTTCCTGATTTGATCTACATGATGCCTGATCTGATGATTCCCCTCCACCCCAACAATGTAGGACAATGGCCCAGTTCTGTCAACTACCACCCCCGGAATCCAAAAATGACCTGGCCCATAGTTTCTTGCCCAAACCAAGTCGTTATTGAGAAATTCTCTAGAGACTCTGGGATGCTCAGACTCAGCAGCCACTCTGTCAGGGTGCAGCCTGTCCAATTTGGTGATAAGCCTCTGGCCCAATGAAGTTCCGCTGGAGTCTTCTGTGGCAGTGCAGGGTGTGGTGTGTTGAGCTAACAGGAACTGTACCAACCGTTGATGCCAGTCACCATTGATGATGCACCGCAATGCGTCTTTGGTTGTTCTTACCATGCATTCTGCTAATCCATTAGTTGACGGGTGGAAGGGTGCCGTTGAAACATGCCTAACCAAGTTGGCCCTGGTGAATGCCTGGAATTCAGCAGAGGTGAATTGAGGCCCCATTATCTGAGACTAATACTTCTGGCAGGCCATGTGTGGCAAAGAGCCCCCTGAGCACTTGGATGGTTTTGGCTGAGGTCATACTAGTGACTGGTATCACTTCTAGCCACTTAGAGTGGCTGTCTACCACCACCAAGAACAACTGTCCCTGGAAAGGGCCTGTGTAATCAATGTGTACTCTGGACCATGGAGTGTGTGTCTCTTCCCATTTGAGTGCATGGGGCATCTCAGGTCTGGACATTTGGCAGTCATAACAACTGCTAACCTGTTCCTCAATAGCCTTATCGAGACCAGACCACCACAGATAACTTCTTGCTAACGCTTTCATTCTGAATATTCCTGGATGTCCTTCATGTAATGACTTAATGACCGTGTTTCTCAGTGTTTTGGGAATGATGACCCTGCTTCCCCATAAGAGGCAGCCCTTGTGTGCCGACAACTCGTGCCTCCTATTGAAGTAAGCCTGGAATTCGGTTCCTGGAGACTTTTCTTGCCACCCTGTGACTACCAAAGACTGAACTCTGCTTAGGACTCTGTCTGCTGCTGTTTCAGCAGCTATGTCTTTTGCCTGCAGGGGGCACTCTGGTAGATCCTGAATGGACAGTATCTGGGCTGCCGGTGCTATATCAGGTTCAGCCTTGTCTAAAGGCAAACTGCTTAATCCATCTGCATGGCCCATCTCTTTCCCAGGTTTGTGAACTAACTTGCAAGAGTATGCAGATAGCAATATGGACCACCTGGGTGATAATATTTGAGGTATCTGTTTGTCTGTTGTGAACAAACCCAATAGAGGCTTATGATCTGTGAATATGGTAAATTACCTGCCATAGAGGTAATCATGGAATTTCTTGACCCCAGCCACTATGGCCAGGGCTTCCTTGTCAATTTGAGCATAGTTCCTTTCTGCCCTAGACAATGTGCGTGAGTAGTAGGCAATGGGCACTTGGTCCCCATTGTCTTCAAGATGGCTCAGTACAGCACCCACTCCGTATGGGGATGCATCACATGTGATGCAAATAGGTTTTGACTCTATGAAGTGGGTGACAGTGGAGTTACTGGACAGTAGCTCTTTAAGTTTCCTAAAACTTTTTTCATGACTCTTTGTCCAATTCCAAACAGCTTGTTTGTCTAGGAGCCTGTGCAGAGGCTCAGCTATCACAGCTTTGTGTGGAGGAAATGAATGATAAAAATTTAGGAGCCCCAGGAAAGCTTGTAATTCCCCCTTGTTTTTTAGAGTGGGGGCCATTTTTATTGCCCTCATCTTGCATTCAGCAGGATGAACCCCCTTAGCATCTATTCTGAAACCTAGGAACTCAGTAGATGTCACCCCTATGCTGAACTTGTCTTTTTTAAGTCTGAGCCCTGCAGAGCGAAATCTGTTTCAGACAGCCTGCAGTCTTTCAGCCAATACCTCCTCAGAACTTCCAGCGATAAGGACATCATCAAAGTAAGGGCATACTCCTGGAATGCCCTTCAGAGTTTTCTCCATCACTTCTTGAAAGATCCCTGGCGCTACAGAGATACCAAACTGTAAACAGTTAACTCTGAAAGCTCCTCTCTGTGTTACTATGGTTTGCATGTCAGCTGTCTCTGGGGTAACCAGGAGCTGCTATTACACTTGTGACAAATCTAGCTTTGCAAAAATGGCGCTGCCCTGAAGAGAGGCAAGGATGTGGCTGACCGTTGGAACCGGCTAAGCATAAAAATTGAGGGCCCGGTTCACATTGCATTTGTAGTCAGCACAGATCCTCACCTCCCCATTAGCATTTAATGGGGTAACTATAGGGGTCTCCCATTCACCCCCTTCCATGTGCTCTAACACCCCCTGGTCCACTAGCCTACCTAACTCCCTCTCTATTTTACCTTTAAGGGCAAAAGGAACCCTTCGGGGTTTGATTCTAATGGGCATAACATTGGGATTTAGCTTAAACGTGATGGGTGGCCCTGTGTATGTGCCAAGCTTGTCCTTGAATACAACTGCAAATGTTTTGCAGATGGATTCGAGGCTCGTGGCCTGGACCCTATGGATCCCTGAGATTCCTATGCCCAGAGCCCCAAACCAGTCCAGCCCCACTAGGCTCGTCCTTCGGCCATCAACTACCAACACATCCAAGTTCCCACAGAACCCTCTGAACCCCACCGACAGTGTGGCCTCCCCCTTAATTTTCATGGGAGCATGCTGGATGTCAGTTAGTTTTAGGTTAGTTGGTGTTAAAACAGCCCATTGTTTGCTCCAGCCGCACACTTGTCTCCTCAGAGATTATTGAGACAGCAGCTCCAGAGTCTAGCTCCATCTTACAGGGTATGCCCTGCAAGTGGACCTCTAGCATAATTTGGGGGATGAGTAGCTAATGGACCCCCAAGTGGGAAACAGCCTTAAGGTCCACTACGGCATTGGAGGTCACATTTTGGGGTGTCCCAGTACCTTTTGGCAACACATCCTCAATCCTCTGATGGCTCCAGCAGACTGCAGCGATGTGGTCTGTTTTCCTGCAGATTCGGCACTTAGCCAAGAGAAATCTGCAGGTCACTCTTGCATGGCTCCCCCACAGCCGGCACACTTAGGACTGGTTGCTTCGGCTCCCAGAATAACATCAGCACCAGCCCCACCGGCAGCTCTCTGCGACACCATCGGTCTCCGCTGAGCCCCCTGGTCTACCCGCGGTCGCGTTAGTTGTTGTTGTGCCGGCCTCTGGTCTACCACATCGATCTCTGCCATCTCGTCATCGTCCGCTCCCCTGTACGCAGCACTTTCCTGGTGCACTGATCCCCCGGAGCTGCTGCTGGGTGGGTGGGTTGTTTGACCATCGCCGCTGGCCACCTCATATGCCTGGACCTCGTTCAAAACCTCTTGCAGGCTAATTTTTGGCTTCACAAGCAGCTTCTGCTGCAGCCACTTGACACTCAGCCCTAAAGTGATACGATCTCGCAGGCGGTCTTCTAAGTCAGAAAACTTGCAAAGATGAGGGGCTTGTCGCATGTCTGCATTGAAGTCAGTTGTTGACTCGCCTGGCCTCTGGATCCGCTGGACAAACTGGAACCTACAGGACTTCTCAGACCTCTTAGGCATAAAATGCCCGTTCAGCTTGCTTATGAGGTCATGGTAGGGAACAGTTGTGATAGGCGTCAGGGCGAACAACCCGACAGCCACATCATAAACAGCAGACCCACTGATATACAGTTGCGCCGCCGCTTTCATGTGATTCTCAGTAATTCGGTTGATGAGTAGGTACCCTTCAACCTGGCCCAGGTGCGATTCCCATTGCTCAGGCCGGTGAATGTCGAACTCACGAATCTGAGTGGTTTTTGCCATGGTCTGACTGGTCCAAAGATGCTGCTTTGGCAAGGGATCAGGGAAGAACTCTTTCCCTCCGATCCAGTGATTTCAGCTAGTGACTTCAGCTAGTGACTCAGCTCTGAATGAAACAGCATCCCACCTTCATCGCCACTATTGTGTAGTGGGTTCTGGACCACATGGCAAGGAAGAAACAGATGAGTACTGCATGTCAGCTCTTTATTGGTAATAGGCGTGTACTGGACAAAGGGGGTTACTGGACCCCTTATCTAACTAGCCAGGTATCACTCTGGCCAATCCATCCATCCATATCTCCCGCCAAAAAACGTTCAGCCAATCCAGCCACAGCACAGTGCCACCTGGTGGTACCTGCAGAGCTGCTGCTCCTACCCCATACATAACATCGTTGTTATTTGTCATACTGTTGTTTCTAGTCAGTCTGTATGATCCTCTTGCAGCAGTTAACTAGGTAGTCCACTATTTTTTCAGCTTCCTTGCAGAGGCAGCATTTGCTATCCATAACTGTGTTTTTGATTCTGTCTTTCAATATATTTGTTCCTAAGGCTTGATCTTCTTCAGCCATAATTAGCTTCATCTGTCTATTTCTTTAACTTTCCTGCTCTAAGCCATTGCCAGGTCTTGTTATCTGCTTTGCCTGTAGGGTTTCGTTTTGTTTTGTTTTCGTTTTAATGTATTGGCCCTGTAATTCTTTGCCTAGCCATGAGTTTGTTTATTTTGTTTTCCCCCCTATTCTTCATTTGCTCTTCCTTATAGACTACTTGGGTCCTTTGGATAAGTGTTGATGGCATGCCATTTAATGTGATCAAATTATAATAATTCAAGAAAATTCAGTTAGAAAATCCAATTCATTTCTAACCTGTGTACAATATTGAAATCAGATTATTCAAGTATCTTTACTAGCTACAAATTCTTTTACTGGCCATATTTAAGGTTTTTACCACATTGTATCTGAGGGAATTCCTTTCCTATCATGAATTCATTTACACATTAAATTCTCACCTACAGCCTTTCTAAAGAGCTCCCTGCTGCCAGAAGAATGGTCGTCAGGTTTGCATCACACCAAAATTGTGGAACACAACCTCTTGAATCCACAAACTAATGTGGTTTATGTCTCTTTTATAAATAGTTATGACACGTAATTGTATGTGGATTTTCATATATCAACATTGAATCTTGTGAATACAGGTGGTCCTTGACTTACAAGCATTCATTTAGCAACTTCAAATTTTTGTCAGTATTGAAAAAAGTGACTTATAACTGTTTCTGCAACCCTATGGTCAGGTGATCAAAATTTACACACTTGGCAACTGGTATGTCTTTATGACAGCTGTGGTATTCTTCAGTCATGTGATCACCATTTGCAACCTTCATAGCTTTGACAAGTAAAGTCAAAGGGGGAAAACTGATTTTGCTTAACCACTGCATGATTTACTCTTAATGACTGTGCTGATTTGCTTAACAGCCACAGCAAAAAAGGTTTTAAAATTGGGTTTGACTCACTTAACAACTGCCTCACTTAGTGACAGCCTTTTTGTGTCCAAATGTGGTCTTAGGGCAAGGATTACCTGTAGACTATTTCTCTAATGGGTTCATATAAGAATAGCAAGTTAATTCTATCTACCTACTTCCATAGCATTTTAATAACCTCTCTTGAGTTTTGAGTCCCTGGAGTTAGCATGTTCATAGTTTGCTCCTAACCTCATGAAGATTGGTAGATGTAGGAATACATCTACCAATACAAATTAACTTGAGGATGATTCCAGAGTCCCTCTGAATATGAGTCCTTTGCCACTTTTTAAAAATGTTATGATACAACTACTACTCATACCAAAGATTGTACATTTTGTCTGTTAACTTATCTAAGGTTGGAGAGGAAGTATTATTAAATGTCTGTTTATTAAAAGAAAATCAAGTATTGGTAAATTCCAGAATTGCACATTCAGAACTTTAGAAATAGATCTGCTTTTTAAAGTTGAAAGAATGAGAATCGTGGAGGGGTTGGGTTTTTTTCTTTTTCTTTTTTTGCTAATTTTCAATATTTATTTTTACCTATTTGTGAAGGTAAGAGATGCTGAATGAAATTTGGTGGAAAGGTTTTTCCTTCATTCTTCATATAAATAGTTGCCTGAGAAATGAAATTTCATCTTCTCCTTTTAGATGAATAGAAGAGTTTCAGGATGAAGTTGTGTCTTTTTTATTTTAACAAAACTTGAAATACAAAATAAAATGAACATCATATTAAAATTATACCTACTTCAATCATCACCTGTAAGTATGAAATAACTTTCAAGAATTTTATTGTTCAAAATTGATTTCCTATTATGTAGTATAACATATATGCAATTTATGGTTTTTGATTTAACTTGTATTTTATTGTTGGTTAGGGTATAATATTGCTCACATATTTCTCATATTTTTCAGTGAATTTATAAGTTTCGAATGTGGTATAGTAAGCATAAACAGATTCGAATGGTCTGTAAGTCCTGTAAATTACATTTTTTATTCATTTTTTTTTTTTTAAAACCATTAAATATACAGTCATGTGAAAAAGTAATTAAACCCTATTTGAGTTCTATTGTTTTATATGTAAAGACATAGTAAAATAATCTGGTCTTCAGCTGTTCTTAAAAGTAGGTAAATATGACCTGAGATGAACAACAATACACAACATATTACACTGTCATGACCTATTTTATGAAAAGAAAGCAAAAAAAATATGAAGCCAAATAAATGCATAATGTAAATTATATTAAAGATAGATCATTAACTTTTAGAAGCTAAAATAATATGTCTTGTTTGTATTTTCTCTGGCAAAAAGATTTGTTTTGGTTTTATATGACTTTAAAGTAAAGAGATTTCTATGCCCTTGAAATATGCACAGTAATAAAATTTGATAGCTTTTGACCTGATATCAGAAGAAAAACTTCCTAACATATAATATGTATTGTCAGTGATTTGTTTCATGAAGAATTGACATAATTCACAATGTTTTTCAATTATTTCAGGGGGAAAATATTTAAGCCCATTAAGAGGATTTTAAATGGAGAACAACCAAACAGCTGTAGTGGAGTTTATTCTCCTAGGCTTCTCCCAGGACCCTAGGGTGCAGTCACTTCTATTCTTCCTTTTCCTTGCCATTTATACCACAACCTGGCTCGGAAATCTCACCATTATAATCACAGTATCCCTCACACCAGTTCTGCATACACCCATGTATTTCTTCCTTGCTAACTTGGCTGTTGTAGACATCAGTGAATCTTCTGTCACATCACTCAAAATGTTGTGGAATCTCTTCTACCACACTCATACCATCTCCTACAATTTGTGTATTATACAGATTTTCTTCTTTCACTTAACAGGGGGCACCGTAGTCTTCTTACTAATTGCAATGGCTGTTGACAGATATGTTGCTATTTACAAGCCCCTGCAATATTTAATTATCATGAAGAAAGAAATTTGCATAGGACTGGTAGCAGGGGCATGGTTAGGTGGCTTTGCTCACTCCATTATCCAGGTTGGAATTCTCGTTCAGCTCCATTTCTGCAAATCCAACATTTTGGACAATTTCTACTGTGACATTCCTCAACTTATCAAGCTGGCATGTGCTGATACATACACACCTGAGCTTCTGATGGTCTGCAATAGTGGACTTCTCCTGACATTAATTTTCTTCACTTTGCTTGTGTCATATGCAGCCATCTTAATAAAGATTAGGAGGCATATAACAGAAGGCAAACACAAGGCCCTTTCCACTTGTGCTGCCCAGATCATAGTTATGTGTTTAATTTTTGTTCCAGGAATGTTCATTTATGACCGTCCTTTCATGTTATTTCCAGCAGACAAGATTGTTTCAGTCCTCTACACTCTTTTGACCCCAATGCTTAATTCCATGATCTTCACTCTTCGGAATAAGGAGATGAAAGTCACCATTAAGAAGCTCATGAGAAAATGTTATCTTTCTAAATAGATAGAAGCACACAGTGTACTTGAGCTGAGCCCCCCACTCTGTGGCACAGCTCTTTAAATTGGTAACATACAAGCAGGAAAAGGAGAAAGCATGCTGACTCATTTTGCTATACTCCTGGACAAATGAATGGGATGCAGTATTCCACATATGGAATACTGTATTCGAATTTCATCACCACAGTATAAAAAGATGTTGAGACACCGTAAATTGTGTAGAGAAGAACAACAATGATGATTAGGGGGATAGAGGCTAAAACTGATGAAGAATGATTGCAGGAATTGGGTTGTGTAGTATGGTGAAAAGAAGGGCTAGAGGAGATGTGATAGCTGTGTTCCAATATTTAAGTGACTGCCAACAAAGGCAAAGGGGTCAACCTATTTTCCAAAGCACCAGAAAACAAGATAAGAAACAATGAATGGAAACTAATCAAGGAGAGAAGCAACCTAGATCTAAGGAGAAATTTCCTAATGGTGAGAACAATTAAATAGTGGAACGGCTTGCCTTCAGAAGTTATGGTTGCTCCATCACTGGACAGCCATTTGTCTGAAATGGTATAGGGTCTCCTGTTTGAGCTGTGGGTTAGATTTCCAAAGTCCCTTCCAACTCTGTTATTCTATGTTATTACTCATTAGAAGATTAGTAACTCAGAATAATATTTGCTTTGTTTTAAGAGGATGTAACCCTCAGCAATTCAAATGTTCTAGGTCACAGGTGTCAAACTCGCTGCATCACATGAGATGTTACAACTTTTTTCACATTGCTGGAGCTGGGATGGGCATGGCCTATGCCTGATGCAACTGGCCTGTGGGTTGGCAGTTTCACACCCCTGTTGTAGGTTATTTTGTTTTCTGTAAAACTTTTTCTACTTTGTTTTCTGACTATTTAAAAATTTTGTTCATAAAATGAATTGCTCTTCCAAAATAATCTTTATGTTTTTATCAACATTGTGACAAAATTTGTGCAATTTTTTGATGTGTTTTATGACTACACATTGGATACTGACTAACATAAAGTTGTACAAGCAAGACATTTCTTTTTGTATGTTTTAACCAAGGGATTACCTACAGAGTTCAGTTTTTGTTCTTTGGTCCTGAAACTTAGCTCTGACCATTTCCACATGATTTTCAAATGTCCTTGTAATTCTTTACAAATAGAAACTAGTGACCCGTTATACAGTCCCCTGCATAAAACAATCAAGTACTGTATCAAGGATAGTAATAGCAATAGCACTTAAACTTACAATATATACTACTTCATAGTGCTTTGCAGCACTCTCTAGCTAGTTTACAGAGTCATCATATTGCCCCCAACAATTTGGGTCCTCAATTTATTGACCTCAGAAGGATGGAAGGCTGAGTCAAGTTTGAGCCGGTCAGGATTGAATTCCTGGCAGTTGGCAGAGTTAGCCTGCAATATTGCATTCTAACCACTGCAACACCATGGAGGATATCTACCTATAATTGGGTTAACTAATGATACCAATGATACCATGTCATCCTTCAAATTTCTAGATTCAAGGAGAACATCTTGGTTCATTACATGATAGGTTAACCTTCTTACATTTAAAGTGTCAATGGTAGTGAAGTCAGAATAACAGTTTTGGATGAGAATGATCAAATTGAATAATCTTTTTTTTTTAAAAAAAATATCCCTCCATGAAAGTATTCTACCTAATCAAACATGAAATAGTTTTTAATCTTTCTTCCTCCCCCATCCTCCTTGGCTCAGTTTTGCTTTGTTGCCATTTAGAGCATGACAATAGGTCCAGAAAGTTAAATCACAACTGGTGAATAGTGTTTTCAATCAGAATGAATGTTCATATCATCTATAAATCTACATCTATGTAGAATTTTCCAAAGCCAGCGTTTCTTCATCCAAGATGCTCTACATTCCACTTATATATAATACTCAATATAATACTCAAGGAGAATCATCTATTTATGTTGCAAGGAAAATATGTATTAGCAGTAATTTTAGTTAGAGCTTAAATAATTATTTCGAGTAACTCTTAGTTTTCTGCTAGCTCACAATTTTCCTTAGGCCTGAACCCTAAACTCACAAATAAGATGCGAGTCTCCAAAGCATTGAGAAAGGGCAAATAAAACTACAGCATATATTATGCAATGTTGAAGGTAAGAAACACAGCTTTCAAATCAGGTGATATAGTAGTACCTAGAAGAGCAAGAGTTGATTTGAGGTGTGCTATAAAATCAGCAAAGTGGGCCTATAGTCACAAAATGTAGAATTTCTTTCAAGATCCTATGGACTCGAGATGTATATGGCAAGGTACTAAGGTAATTACTGATTATAAGGCAGCTTCCCTGACATGTAAGGTGTCATGCAGTCTCTAAACAAGCTAAATATGTTTTTTGGATAGTTTGAGGCCACAAACAATATTCCAGTAAGGAAGATTGTTCCCCTTCCTGATGAGCAGGTGCTCAGGTTTGATACAACTGCTGTTCAGAAAGTCCTGCAGAAAGTCAACACTTGGAAAGCTGTGGATCCTGATAATATCCCTGGGTGAGTACTTAAGGAGTGTGCTGACCAGCTGGCCACTGTTCTCACAGACATCTTCAGTCTCTCATTGCATCAGGCCATGGTTCCATCATGTTTTAAGGCTAAAATCATTGTACCAGTGCTCAAAAAACTATAATCACATGCCTTAATGATCACCGACCAGTTGCATTCATTTTATGATGAAGTGCTTTAAGAGATTGGTAAAAGATTATATGGTTTCATGCCTTTCCCCTACATTTGACTCATCACAGTTTGCCTATCAGAAGAACTACTCTGTAGAAGATGCACTTCCCTTTGTGTTTCATCTTAGCTTGGCGCACCTGGAGGAGAAGAATACTGATGTGTGAATGCCGTTTGTTGATTTTAGTTCAGCATTCAACACAATCATCCCTCAGCATCTGGTGAACAAACTGGGCCTATTAGGTTTTAATACTCCTTTATGTAATTGGATACTTGATTTCCCTTATTAATAGGCCCCAGGTTTTGTGAGTTGAAAATAAAGTTTCAAATTCTATTTCCTTGAGTACGGGTTCACCACAGGACTGGGTCTTGAGTCCACTTACTGTTCACCTTGATAACCCATGATTGCTTGCCAAATCTGGTTCAAATCATATTATGAAGTATGCAGATGACATGACGGTGGTGGGTCTTATCCAAAATGTCAATGAAGATGCTTATAGGGAAGAGGTGAAGGCTCTGGTGGACTGGTGCAATAATAATAACCTGGTTCTAAATGTAGATAAAATAAAGGAGATCACTGCAGATTTTAGAAAGAGCCAGCATAGTCATACTCTACACAGTATCAAGGATGCAGCTGTAGAGATGGTCAACATATTAAGTATCTGGGGATGCATATAACTAACAATCTGAATTGGGGACTTCCGGTGGCGGCGGAGCGCCGGAGACAGCCTTTTCGGGCTGCCCACGGCTCAGCTGTGTAGATTTCACCCAAAACAGCGCCGATCAGCTGTTCGGGTGAATTTGAAGCCCCCTCCTCGGGAGAAGAGGAGGGGGTGAGGCCCCAGGTAGGGGTCGAGTTCTCCGGGGCCGCCTGAGTTTAAAGCTTGGGCGGCTGAAGGATCGAACTCCCCCGTAGCCTGGGTTGCTCCCAGCTGGTCAGCGTCTCTGCTCCGGATTTCTTGGAGCAGAGCCAGGCGTTTACGACCACCCCTGCCAAAAGGAAAGACCCTGGAATAAAAGGAGCAGGCAGAGCGGTACAAGAGGAAAAGGTGAAGAGGATCTTTATTTTTACTCTCGAGCTTAATGGACTTTTTAAACTTAAAGTGAAAGTGCGTCACAAGTGAAAGTAAAAGATGGCGGCTAAACCTCCCTCAAAAACTCTTCGGAGTGCTGGAACTTCTCCGGTGCAACAGACATCGTTGCAAACCTTGCTTCCTCCTGCTGCATTGACATCGAAGGATTTACAAGATGCCCTTGAAAAACATGCCCAGGTAATTTTAGTAACATTGGGTGATAAATTGGCAAAAATGGAGGAGAGAATAGAAGAGAGGATGGAAGAGAAATTTAGTGCGATGAGGGTAGACATTTTGTCTACAGTGGAAAGTGTGGCTGAATGTGTGCAAGGTCTGGAAGAAAAAGTGGAAGATTTGACTCAAAAAAATGCTGTACTAGAAGTAAAGGTATTGGAGAATGAAGACTTAAGAGACAAAATGGACAGAGAGTTAAGCCTTGTTCAGTTTCACCAGATGCAGTATGCTGTTAGAATCAGAGGCTTAAAAGAAAATATTAAAGAAGATTTAAAGCAGCTGATTTCTGAAGCCCTGGAAGCAGTATTGGGTCAGCCAGCATCTGAAATAAAGGGATGTATGGATAAAGTTTTTCGTGTTAACTCATGGATTGCCAGACAGAGGAAGTTACCTAGAGATGTGGTGGTTTATTTTACAAAGAGAGAAATCAGAGATGAAGTTATTCAAGCTGCCTACGATACCAAAGTAGTGGTTGCTGACCAAGAAGTTTTGGTCCTAAAGGAAATCCCTCCAAAGATTTTAAGGAGAAGAAAGGACTTTGCATTTATTGTGCAGGAACTTAAGCAACGTGATATAAGGTTCAGATGGGAGATTCCAGTTGGGCTGGTGGCGATGTATGAAGGTAAAAGATACCGCCTGGTTACTGTGGCACAGGCGCGTGATTTCTACAACAATGTTTTAAAAGCAACCCCACTATCACTTTTGGAAGCGGCAAAGGGATCTGGTGAAGAAAAACCTCATGAGGCTGAAGATGGTCAGACAGAGGAGGATGGTGCTGGAAGGGATCAATTTACAACTTTGTTGGCTGATGCTGGAGAGCTAAGGGTGACGCGTGCTGCTTTAAAAAGAGCAAAACAAATAAAAGAACAAAACCAGCAGAAGTTTATGGAACTTTCAAAGCGTATTTACAGCGAGGCAGTGGGAGGAGCGCGGCCCAAAGAAGATAGGGCCATTGGAGAGGTGCTCCAGAAGCTTCGGGGTGACAAGAATGGCGACTAAATTCTTAACTTGGAATGTTAATGGACTAAATTCGCCTCAGAAGAGGAAGAAAGTTTTTCAATACTTAAAACAATTTAAGACTGATGTTATATGTTTGCAAGAAACGCATATTAGGGCTATGGACCAAAAGTTTTTACTGAATTCAAGATTGGGTACGCAATTTGTTGCCTCTGCAATGAATAAGAAAAATGGAGTGGTTGTTTATGTTAAAAGTGCTATAACAGCGGACTTAATTGAAGCAGATAAACATGGAAGATACGTAATGATAGATTTGTTGTTAGAAGGTAAAAAAATGCTTTTAGTTGGACTGTATGCTCCTAATCAACAACAACAACAGGCTGACTTTTTTAGCTTACTTCATACAAAGCTTACTCAGTTGGATTACAAATCGTTTATTTTTATGGGGGGATTGGAATGGCGTTTTGGACGTACAGATGGATAAGGCTGGTTTTTTTAAGCGTATTCCGTGCCATGCCAGATTGCCTAAGTCTTTTTTTGAAATGAAGGACGATTTGGAATTGCGAGACATTTGGCGTGATACACACTTGCATGAAAAGGATTATACTTTTTGGCCCAAAATATTCAAGAAGTTATTACAATGGACATGTGGGAAAAGATTTGGGTGAGGAATGTAAAATTTACACAAGCTCAAAATCTAAGAGAGAACTTTTATAAAATGTTTTATAGATGGCATTTAGATCCTAAAAAGCTGGCAAGTATGTATCCGAATTATCAACCAAAATGTTGGAGGTGTGGTGATGAAGATGCAACATATTTTCATGTATGGTGGACTTGTAAAAAGGTTAAGGCCTTTTGGATAAAAATTTGGTGGAATATGCAGAAGATTTTCAAGCAAAGGATAAAGTTTTGTCCGCAACTCTTCTTGCTGGGAATAATTACAGATGCTACGGTTGTGGACACTAAGTTGATGTTGAATTTAATCACGGCAGCAAGACTTTTAATAGGTCAGTATTGGAAGAAAGAGGAACTGCCGACTATAGAAGAATGGACTTTAAAGGTTTCCGACCTGGCAGAGATGGCAAAGATTTCGGCTTACTTGAAAGATCACTTGCAAGAACGTTATATTATGGAATGGAGAAAATGGGTTGAGTACATTCAGAACAAATATAGGGTTAAGAAGTTTCATGTAGCATTTGAATAAGTCTTCCTTCGTTTTTTTCTTTCTTTATTTCCTTTTTTTCCTTTCTTTTTTCTTTTCTATATATATTTAATATCATTAAGATTTGTATTATCCTGTATAAGCTAGAGAGTGATGGATTTTAGAGTTTATGGTTGTTAGTATATGGTTGCTTATGATTGGTTTTTTTTCTATACCTTGTATTTAGCTCTGGGAAGTCGGGGGGGAGGGGGGGAGGGGTAGGGAGGGAGGGAGAGGGGAGGGGGAGGGGGGACTGTTAAAGATAAACTATGTTAAAACTTTTCAATTTAAAAAAAAAAACTAACAATCTGAATTGGTCTCTCCACATGTCATCCTTAGTGAAGCATGCAAACCAACATCTGCATTTCCTGCATCGGATGAGGAGAGCACATCTTTCTTTTTCTGTCCTGGCCACTTTTCACAGAGGAATGATTGAGAACATTTTAACAAACTGCATCACTGTCTGGTTTGGTGGCAGCAGTTCCTCAGATAGAAAGTCCATTCAGAGAATGGTAAGGATAGCTAAGAAAATCATAGGAAGCTCACTTCCTGGTATTCAGGAAGCTGCTTATAAATATTATGCACATAGAGCTCAAAGCATTGCTAGTGACCCAACACACCCGTTTTATGGTCCATTTCTGTCACTTCCCTTTGGGAAGGGGTTTCAAAGTATTTCTATTAGGACTACATGATTCTATAATAGCTTTGTTCCCTACGCCATTCATCTGCTAAACTCTCAAGACTCATTTTTCTCACCATGCATACGTATACATAAACCAAACAAAACTGTGTTGTTTTGCTGTGTCATATAATATACGTGGGTATATGCATATTTATTTGTTTATTTATTTATTTATTTATTTATTTATTTATTTATTTATTTATTTTTGTCATACTTATGTAGTGTATATTGGAGGTGGTGATCCTTTGAGAGCTGTACATAACAAAATTTCATTTTAATGTATGCCAATTAGTGTACATTCAAAGTGACAATAAAAATTATTATTCTATTCTATTCTATTGAATGACAAACTGGATTTGGAAAAAAAAATTATACAGGATATACAGCATTTTCTCAGCTAAACTAAATGAATATCAGATAAATGAATCAGTAAGATAAAGCAAGGAAAAAAGAACTATCAAAAAGTAAAATAAGTGAGGGAGTCATGGAGGACAGAGAAAAAAGGAATTAAACACAAGCAAAGATATTTGAACAAAGACCAAAGACTGGGTACAAGACTACACTGATCATATGTCACAAGAGAAAAAAAAAAAAAACAAAAAACAAACAAAAAAACTAGATTGTCCTAAGATAACTTATTGCACTTATACATAAATATATATATTTAATGAAAAACAAACAAACAAAAAGAAAACCAGAAACAGAAACAGAAGTAGAAGTAGAAACAAACATAAAATGATACTACCACTTTATCCTGCACTGGTGAGACCACATTTAGAATTGTGCATCCAATTCTGGCCCCCCAAAAAGATATTGAGATCCTAGAAAGAGTGCAGAGAAGAACAATAAAGATGATAAGGGGTCTGGAGGCTAAACCATATGATGAAGAATTGAGAGAAGTAGTTTGTCTAGTCTAACAAGACTAGAGGTGATATGATAGCAGTTTTCCAGTACTTGAGGGCCTGTCACAGAGGAGAGGAGGTCAACTTATTCTCCAAAGCACCTGAGGCAGGACAAGAAGTAACAGGTGGAAGATTATTAAAGAGAGATCTAGAACTAAGGAGAAATTTCACTGTCAGTGAGAACAATTAATCAGTGGAATGGTTTGCCTCTGGAAGTTGTGGGTGC
Source organism: Vipera berus (assembly GCF_964194415.1). NCBI lineage: Eukaryota > Metazoa > Chordata > Lepidosauria > Squamata > Viperidae > Vipera > Vipera berus. The sequence continues at coordinate 25,691,903 of NC_138205.1, read as the reverse complement.
TCCATCACTGCAGATTTTTAAGAAGAAACTGGACAGCCGTTTGTCCAGAATGTTATAAGATTTGCCATGGGCAAGTGATTGGTGTAGAAGACCCATGAGGTCCCTTCTGACCTACTGTTCTATGTTCATACTGAAGAAAAGTAAATTACTGTAGACAAGATTGGTACCAAGTACTATTGCTATTCTTGAACTGTTGTGAGAGTAATAGAAGGTCAAACCTAGTTCATTTTTCCAGTCCAAATTTATCCATGTGAGTTTATTATCACCTACTACCATGATTGCATAAGAACCACAAATCCATTCTGAGTCTCCTGTAATTTTAATATTGGAAACTATAGTGCAAGATTGAAATAAAGATAGTTAGTCCCCCCACCATTTCTCCTTTCCTTGGCACTGCAAATTTCTACGATTTTGCCTTACCCTGTGTGTCTTCATTTATCATGCAATCTTTAGCTCTTCTCCAACATTAAATTTGATACCTAGATTCTTTCCCATTCCTACTTAACCCTCTAGAATAATCTTATAATTTCATCAGTAAAAAAAAGTTTCTGTTGATAGCAAAGTAATACATTATAATTGTTAAGAAAGTTTTACATATTTTTTCTAAGGGTAGCCTGAAGTCAGTCCTAGAGGAGATCAACCCTGACTGCTCTTTAGAAGGCCAGATCCTGAAGCTAAAACTCAAATACTTTGGCCACCTAATGAGGAGGAAGGACTCACTGGAGAAGAGCCTAATGCTGGGAAAGATTGAGGGCAATAGAAGAAGAGGACGACAGAGAATGAGGTGGCTGGATGGAGTCACTGAAGCAGTAGGCGTGAGCTTAAATGGACTCCAGAAGATGGTAGAGGACAGGAAAGCCTGGAGGAACATTGTCCATAGGGTCGCGATGGGTCGGACACGACTTCGCAACTAACAACAACAAGCCTGAAGTGGAAAAGGGAAACTCCATTCCAACCTGAGAAGGGCACCAGAGAACCCTGTTAGTTATCAATACTCAACAAAACATGTCTAAGCAGATACAAGATGCCATATAATAGCTTAAGCCATACAATAGCTTTAAGCCATATAATAGCTTAAAACTTGAGATATTGGAATAATCATTAATTTCAGTATGCAGAGCTGTTGTTGGTAAAGAATGACTAGATTCTGGGACCAGATGAAGGGTATTCTGAATAGGGCTGTATTCCTTCAGAAAAATCAGGATTTGAGTGTGTTGAGGGCAACTGGATATTTTTTTTAATCCCATTTATATCCCGCCCTTCTCCAAAGACTCAGGGTGGCTTACAATCTAAGCACAAATCAATGTAAATATGATGCTTGTGGTAAGAGTGCATTTGTGCAATTATTTGTGCAATTATGAAAAGTGTTGCATCTGTGACACTTTTCAAGCTGGCTACAACTAAAGAGATATTTTGTGGTACAACTTCAGTTATTGTTGCTACTGGAATAAAAAGCAGTGGCTAGGCTACTGACTGGTTAAAAATACACAGATCAGAGAATGCCGTTACCTAAAGAGCTGCATGGCTACTACATAGTAGAATACCAGTTGGTAAGATATCAGTTATTAAAAATGTAGGTGTTAAGGGTGATTTTTAAGGCCTAGAGTCTTATTATCTGTGGGACCTCCTTTCCATATATGAACAAATGAGAGAGGCCTTCCTGAAGGTACTAGTAGACAAAGGACTTTCTGATATGATCTCCTATTGGATCTCAGACTGTGGAATGTAATTCCTAAAAAGGCTTATTTGTCTCTTATTCACCCAGTATTTGTGAAGGTAATAGATACATATCTCTTTTGACAATTATTCAATGGTTAGTTATTTCCTTTACTGGTTTTAATGACTTTATTTCAATGTTGTAAGTTGCCTTAAATATTAGAACAGGAAGTTGGAGTTTACAGTAAGTTCCAGAATATACAACCATATAAAATAGGAATAATAATAATAATAATAGCTCATTTAGTTTTCCATCTTTCTTGAAACAAACTGCTGATAATGGGTTCTGTGTTGTGCTATAATTTTAAACTACCCACCAAAACTTTTTCACAAAGAGAGATGCTTTTCAAATGTGATGAGAGAGAGAGATATTAACAGAAGAAGGCAAGATGTAATGAAACAAATCAAGACTAATTTTACATACACCAAATATATTTGTCAGAAAAAAAAATGTCTACAAAGTTGATTATTTAAGAAAAAACTTTACTTTTTATTATTCATCTCTGGAATGTATTATTCTTCAATAATACATTGTATTTTAATGCAAATGCTTCATTCCTTTTTTGTTTGTCATAAATCAGATAAAACTAACAATTTAAAACTGAATCTAACTAGTGGCTCTTGCTACAACTTGCTGCAGTTTTAATGGTTTTCATCCTTTTCTTCAGATTTTTAAGTAAGTATGATGCATAAAAAAACAAAGATCCACATGCAATAACAATCAATGGTGCTGTAGCCTCATAGTATATGTAACATTTGCACAACCCCAGATAACCTGATGTGAAATGAAATCTAGAGTAGCAACATCAGAACCTGTCAGAAGATTGGGATTTTATTGGAAGATATTTCTAAATGTATTACTATGTCTTGAAAAAAAATGCACTGGGCAGAAACTCCATTCTCAACTCTTTAATCCAATGATACCATATTTTCTTTGTTACTGTGTGCATCATGATCTTGAATCAACTTGGTAGGAGTAATTGCAGAGGTAATCTAATTTATTCTTCTGGGAATCATTCAGTTAACTTTTCCCATATATTTTTAACTAGTAAATATGAGTTCAATGTCTATCATTAAAAAAAGAGAGAACAGTTGCATTATGTTAGCAGCTTTGTAATCATTCTAATCAATAATTCAAAACTTTCCAAGACATTCCAAATTCTCTCTTATACAGAAACATGCACATGGATAGATGAACATTTCTATCTATTCCATTAATAATGGAAACATGCAGGCAAGTACAATGAAAGAAATTTGAAAAGTAGTAATTTATGACATATAATAAAGTTATTTTAAACTGATAAAGAGATGTTTACATCTCCCCTTACAATTCTTGCAATTCTCATAAAGGAGACAACAAAGATACAGAATGGGAGATTATCATGTTAACATCAGTGATATTGCAAGGGGTTTTTTTGTTGTTATTTCATCTAACACTGTTTTTAAATGAGGCTTTTGTGAAATATTATTTCAATCACTTGATAAAAGAGGATTTTTTTCTTTTTTTTCTTTTTTAAGTTATATTTTCTCTTTCTTCCTTTACATTATCTGTTTGATCTATTGATACCTAATGGATCTTCTTTAAGTTTTTAGTTATTCTTGTGGTTTTAGATATTGTTTAGCATTTTCACTATTGATTAATAATCAAGATTTATTTTCATCAACTCACAGGTAAATATTGAACTTCAAATTTTACAAATAAGAAATCTAACACAGCACAATTTCAAGAAGTATTAATTTCTCTATAAATTTTCATTAAAACAATATGAATCATATCTTCTTTGGGAAACACTGAAAATATTCTACTTCTGAACACCTAAGAATTATATATTTATGTTCCATTTAAGGTTTATTACAGAAAAAACAGAATGTTTGCTGATTTGTGTTGATATTTGTAAGATTTGGATTTGGGATACTGGAAAATGTCAATTTAGCAAAGGACAATAAACATATGTCTATTTGTCTGCATGCATGTGTAAAAAAAGGAGAAACTGGGTGATGTTATGCATTTTCAAAAAAAATGTGTGTTGTTTTTTTTTTCAATTTAAACTTTTCCATAAAATATCACTATGCCATAGAACAGCAAACCACTGATATAGCCTGATATATTAAAGTAATCCAGTCAATGATTGATTATTTTATTATTCAGTAAATTACATAAATGAGAAAATTGGATTTATTGATTAACCATTATTGTTTAAACAATGGATAAGTTTATTTAGTGAGAACAGCCTTTAGGTTTCTCACAAAAGACTCAGTACTTTATAATGTTTAATCAAAGATGTCAGATTTGAATTTGAATATAAGATTAATGTGGAATGCATATGCATATATGATAAATATATTGTGTGAAATACATACAATACTTTATGTTATTTTTTTCTGTTAATTTGTATGGATTTCACTGTATATAATTTATGCATAGCAAAGTGAAATATAGAGGAAAATGAAATTAACAAATTGCTATTCTTTAGTTTCTCCCCATCTACATTCCTATCTTAAATTTGTTCTGTCTGATTTTGTGATTTTAAGAGCATAGATAAAGGACTTGTATACATTTTTATGCACAATTTTTATATCATTTTGGAACATAGAATAGTTGTTTTTTTGTAAAGCAGGTTGCTGTAGGAAGTTTTTGTCACTAATACTTATGTTTTTCTGCACACATTATCTTATATACAGATTTTTGTCTACCAGTTTTATAAGTATTAGTTTTGAGAAACAACAGAATTGTTTGTTTGTTTGTTTGTTTGTTTGTTCAAGTCAACTTCCTGGATTACTTGCTCCAGTTTTTCCATCAAGACTTCAGAAGTGGCTTGTCATTGCTTTCTTCCAAGGGCTGAAAGAGAGTGACTGGACCAAGGTCACTAAGCTGACATTGGGCTTAAGGGTCTAAAACTCACAGTTTTCCAGGTTCTAGCTTGGTGTCTTAAATATTACAATTAACCAGCTTTATTTACATTTGTCAAATAAATATGAATATTTATATTTAATAAATATTCCATATTTATATAGCAAATATAGATCAACTGACTTATCAAATATGTCAAAAATTCTCTTTTCTATAAATACAGTAATAGAACCATTTTTTTCTGAAACACCTCTTATGTAACATAATAGGTTGTAAAAAACAAGTTTTCTGTTCTTTATTATTTGCATTGAAAACAGAATTTCAGCTGAATTTCAACTTCCCTTTTTTCTCCACCAGAAACAGGTGGAGACAAAAAAGAGAACATGACTTGTTTTTGAATGTATGGAATCCATAATAAAACTTTTTTTTCACTTTTCTTTTCAGTCCCGCAATATGTTATGATAGTTAGCAAAGACCCACTTATCTAGGTGTCAAAACAATTCATTCTGCATGATATTTAAAATATGCAGGCTCTGAAATATTATGTATGTCTATAGGTAAAGGTAAAGGTTCCCCCGCACATGCGTGCTAGTCGTTTCCAACTCTAGGGGCTGGTGCTTATCTCTGTTTCAAAGCTGAAGAGCCAGCACTTGTCCGAGGACGTCTCCATGGTCATGTGGCCAGCATGACTAGACTCGAAAGGCGCATGGAACACTGTTACCTTCCCACCGTAGTGGTCCCTATTTTTCTACTTGTATTTTTACATGCTTTCAAACTGCTAGGTTGGCAGAAGCTGGGACAAGTAACAGGCACTCACTCTGTTATGCGGCAGTTGGGATTTGACCCGCCAAACTGCCAACCTTCTGATAGACAAGCTCAGCGTCCTAACCCACTGAGCCACCGCATCCCTTTGTATGTCTATATATCTATATAATTATGGTAAAAAGAAGTTGCTATGATTTTGGATGGGTTTAATGTTAGGCTTTGTGAAAACAGAAATGTGACGCCCGAAGGCAGGACAAGAAGCAACGGATGGAAACTAATCAAGGAGAGAAGCAACCTAGAACTAAGGAGAAACTTCCTGACAGAACAATTAACCAGTGGAAGAACCTGCCTCCAGAAGCTGTGAATGCTCCAACACTGGAAGTTTTAAGAAGAGACTGGAGAGCTATTTGTCTGAAATGGTATAGGGTTTTCTGCCTGAGCAGGGGGTTGGACTAGATGACCTCCAATGTCCCTTCCAACTTTACTATTACTATTATGATTATATATTGAATAATAAATATATTCTATTTATTAAATGGTATAATAAGACATAATACATGGGAAAATATATATATCTAAGGAAGTCTAAAGTATATGCTCGTAAATAGTTTCCTTAGAAAAAATTAGTTCTTGATTTTTTATTATATACATCTATAGTTCTTTTGCTCATAATGAATATGTCTTTCTGATGATATCTAGGAGTTTCACAGTTGAAGAAGTCATTGATGGTTGACTCCATCAGCTGATAGTATAATGAAGAACCAAACAACTGTGACAGAATTCATTCTACTTGGATTCTCTGCAACCAAGAGACTGGAACCTCTGATTTTCGCTTCTTTTTGCATTACATATACTATTGCTTTGCTGGGCAACCTTGTTATTATTATATTGGTATGCTATGATCACAGCCTCCATAGCCCAATGTACATTTTTATTGCCAATTTATCTTTTTTAGAGACTCTTTACACTACCACTGTTATTCCCAAAATGCTAGTCAACTTCATGAATCAAAGAAAATCAATTTCCTCTCAAAATTGCATTTTGCAAGCTTACTTCTACTTCTCAGCAGGCTCCTCAGAGTTCTTCCTTTTGGCAGTCATGTCATTTGACCGTTATATTGCCATTTGCAATCCACTGAGGTATACAGCTATCATGAACACATCATTTTGCATCAAACTTCTAGCCGCTTCTTGGATGTGGGGCTATTTTGTTGTGATCACACCAACCACCTTGTTAGGCCAGGTGCACTTCTGTGGTTCTAACACCATCAACCATTTCTTTTGTGATGTTGATCCTCTACTAAAGTTGGCCTGCTCTGATACAAAAACTATTGAGATCATTAATTTTGTAAATTCAGCCTTGCTCCTTTTAGGATCATTGCTGGTAACAGGGATCTCCTATATTTTTATCATTGCAACAGTAATTCACATCCCCTCAGCCAAAGGCCGCCAGAAGGCATTTTCAACGTGTGCTTCACACCTAATTGTAGTGATTCTATTCTATGGAAGTTCTATTTTCATTTATGTTCAGCCACAAAAAACCCACTCATTAGATCTCAACAAAATGGCCAGCATTCTGAATACAGTGATAACTCCACTACTGAATCCTTTCATTTATTGCCTGAGAAACAAGCAAGTTAAGGAAGCTTTGGCACACTTTATGAGGAAGAAAATATCCCCAATGATTAATCTTAAAGTTCTAAAAAAGGGGAATAGATCTTTGCACTGTGTGTAATAATAGTACAAAATGAATGAAATTATGTGTCCACAGAAGAGGGTTGCTTTCAAAGATCACCTACAATGCCCTCATGCATTTAAGATTGCAATTGTATAAAATTTATCCAGAAGCTGACTCCATTGAATTCAGAAGTGCCTATTCCTGTGCAAATCTTCACTGTCCATGAGTAAAGTTTAGCTTTCATATTTTACCTTTAACAATGGTGATTGGAGGGGAAAAAATGATGCTGCAAATCTTTCCCACTCTCCCATGGCATCCCTCAGGTTGTGATGACTCTACATGATAGTTCTGACATCAGGGAGAGGGGAATGTTTCCAAAGAAAAAAATGGCGAGGGAAGGGTGTTCAATGTTCCTGGCTCAATTATGCTTTGTACATGGGAACAAAGTAATGTCATTCCTGGAGTAGGTATAAAAAACTCCTTCAATATATATATGAATGGGAAAACATGTTTTTTTGTCTTCTTCTTCTGTTAATCCTCAAATGATAGCATTACTTTTTATGAGTTGTCTTAGCTAAGCTCATTGTTTTCAATGGCTATACTATATGATTACAAATTTATCCATTTTTACATTATTGGAAAATTATATTTCAGGTAAATTACAAATTTAGGCCATGTACAAATATATACAGAGTATTTGCTTTATACATTTAAATATTCATACCCAGATTTTTGGAGAAACTAGAATTTTCAACAAAATGACAAAAATGTCTAATGCAGTATTCGAACTTCATAAAATTCTTATGTCTTTCTATGTGACACAAATACAAATATGGTGACATTGTATAGCAACATTGCACTACATATTTCATATTTAACATATAAGATAAAATAGCTGCAGACTTCATCCATTTCTTGCTGTCAGACCAGTACCTTGAGAATTCTAGAAGACTATTGTGTTGCAAAAAAACCACATGTCTAGCCTGTATCATTTTATTTTATTTTTTAAATAGTTTATTCAAAAATGATTAAAATATAAAACAGGAAAATATTTTTATAGATATTTTATCAAGTTTTTATAGTTACAATCTTTAGTGTTGAATAAACAATGTGTTGTCTGGGTTCACATATTTAACATTAATTGTAATACAGCTTTCATTTCTATTTTCCACTCCTTTTTTCTAGCCATTTATAAAAATTATCCCGTATTTGAAGATATTCTGTATCTTCTTTCCCTTTCATTTTCAATGTAAGCCTATCCTTTTCCAGACAATCCATAATTTTATTTATTTATTTATTTATTTATTTATTTATTTATTTATTTATTTATTTATTTATTTATTTATTTATTAATGGGATTTATATCCCGCCCTATCTCCCGAAGGACTCAGGGCGGCTAACAACAAAACATATAATAAGTACAGAAATTAAGATAGTGTTTAATAAACAATGTGTTGTCTGGGTTCACATATTTAACATTAATTGTAATACAGCTTTCATTTCTATTTTCCACTCCTTTTTTCTAGCCATTTATAAAAATTATCCCATATTTGAAGATATTCTGTATCTTCTTTCCCTTTCATTTTCAATGTAAGCCTATCCTTTTCCAGACAATCCATAATTTTATTTATTTATTTATTTATTTATTAATGGGATTTATATCCCGCCCTATCTCCCGAAGGACTCAGGGCGGCTAACAACAAAACATATAATAAGTACAGAAATTAAGATAAAAATAAAATTAAAATCATCTGTGCAATAAATTAAAATTAAAAATTAAAAATAAATTAAAAATTGTAAATATAATTAAAATGCCTGTCAGTCCAGGTCAGCCAGGTGGAAGAGGAGTGTTTTGAGGCCGCGGCGAACGGACTGGA